>NW_027069919.1:392738-447902 GCF_002906115.3 Quercus suber | reverse complement strand
CTGAGTGAAACCCTTGGCTACAAGCCTAGCTTTGTATCTGTCCAAAGAGCCATCAGCATTATACTTCACCCTATAAACCCATTTACACCCAATAGCCCTTTTGTGAGGAGGTAAAGGTGTAATGGTCCAGGTTTGATTTGCTTCCAAAGCAGCAATTTCAGATGCCATAGCATCCTGCCAGTTAGAATCCTTGACTGCCTCATGGTAATATGTAGGCTCAGGAATGGTAGAGATTAGAGAACAAAAGTGTGCATAAGTGGGGGATAGTTTGGAGGAGTTAAGATAAGTGGACAAAGGGTATTGAGTACCTGACTTGTTGGCAGAGAAGAAGGAGCAGGTTCATTACTGACAACTGTGCTGCACTTAAAATCAGTCAAGTATGCAGGTGGTTTAAACACTCTGGAAGACTTCCTCAAAGGAACAGATGGTGTAGTGATGGAAGGAATAATGGGTGGAACATTGGAAGAAGGAAGGATAGGTAATTCTGCAGAAATGGTATCTGCAGAAGTAGCAAGAGGTAAATCTGCAGAATTGGGAACATGTAAATCTGTAGAATTGGGAATAGATGAAGCTGCAGAAGATGGAATAGAAGTATTGGAATCACAAGGAATAGCATTGTGGTTAGGAAAATCAAACAGAGAAGCAGTAGGATGAGACACTGAAGGGAAAAGATGAGGTAAAGGAATGCTAGGGTGAGGAGATGAGGAAGGAGAAGAGGAAATAAAAGGAAAAATTGTTTCAAGAAAATGAACATCTCTGGAAACAAAAATCCTTTTGGTAGTTAAGTCAAACAACTTATAACCCTTAACACCAAATGGGTAACCAAGAAAAACACAAGATGAAGATCTAGGATCAAATTTTGATCTGTGATGAGTAAGAGTTAAGGCAAAACAAAGGTAGCCAAAAACCTTTAAATGAGCAAAGGAAGGAGGTTTGCCATAGAGTTTTTCAAAAGGAGTTTTCTGGTTCAGTATTTTGGAAGGTAACCTATTAATGATATGAACAGCAGTCAACACACATTCACTCCAATAGGATATAGGAACATTAGATTGAAACTTCAATGCCCTTGCAATGCTCAAAATGTGTTGGTGCTTCCTCTCCACAACTGAGTTTTGTTGTGGAGTGGCAACACATGTATGTTGATGAATGATGCCCTTGTTGGCATAAAATTCTTTTAAGAAAAATTCAGGGCCATTGTCAGTTCTAATGATCTTAATATTGGCATGAAATTGTGTATGTATCATGTTATAAAAAGAGATCAATAAAGGTCTAGTTTTAGCCTTGGACTTCATAAGGTAAACCCAAATGGATCTTGTGGCATCATCCACAATGGTAAGGAAGTATTTGAACCCATCATGAGTGAATTTAGCAAATGGTCCCCAAATATCACAGTGAATCAAATCAAAAGCATTATTTGAAATGTGATTAGAAGATGGGAAAGGAAGTCTTTTCTGTTTGGCAATTAGACAAAGAATACAATTCTTATTGCTGTGAAAAGTTTGTACATCAGAAATGAGATTATGCAAGGCATGAAATTTATTATCCGAGGCATGTCCTAACCTCATATGCCAAAGATAAGACTTGGTAACAGTAGGAATGAACATAGACTCAGAAACAGAATTGACAAAAGATTTAAAAATAGACTCAAGAGTTGAAGAAGCTGTTGAAACAGATTTGCTAGTTGGAGCAGTATGCAGCAGATACAAATTGTCATGTAATTCACCCATTCCAATCGTCTTCCAACAAGTAAGGTCCTGGATAAAGCATAAATTTGATAGAAAAACCAAGCAACATGGAAGAGTTTTGGTTAATTTGCTGATAGAGATTAGATTGAAATTGAAAGAGGGAACACACAGCACATTTTCAAGTTTCAAAGTTGCAGTGACTTGAATTGTACCAATGTGTGTGACAGTGACTCTTTCACCATTTGGCAATTAAACAAAAGTGGATATAGAACTAGTGACATGTGTAAACAAAGATAAGGAATGAACTATGTGATCTGTGGCTCCAGTGTCAATGATCCATACATCATTACCATAGGCAGCCTTATTGACAGGATTAATAGCAAACACTGAATGATGTAAATCTGAGGAAACAAAATCAGACCGAGCATTACACACATTACTTGAAAGAGCAGAATTAGCAGAGTGTAAAGCATCATTGGTACCACCAGATAAGGATGCATGAGAACTGAGCATTGAGATCAATTGTTGATACTGCTCTGAAGTGAAAGGGAATGAATTGACCTGTGGAATATCAGCACTGCCTTGATCACCTTCAACCAAGACTTGATTTGCCATAGCCACTTTGCCTCTCTGCTTGTAACCAGGAGGAAATCCCACTAACTTGTAGCATTTCTCCATAACATGGCCAAGCTTCCCACAGTGACTACACACAGGCCTCCCTTTTATGTTGTTTCCTCTGATGTACCTGTTGTTCCTTGGAAATGAATTTCCCCGAGTGAATCCTTGATTCTTGACTGCAAGAGCAGTTGATTCAACTAAGGGAGCAACATTGAAACCCAAACATCTTTGCCTTTCCTCTTGAATTACTAAAGAAAATGCCTTATCAATGGAAGGACTAGGCTCCATCATGAGAATCTGTGTTCGAACTTGAGAATAAGAATCATTCAAGCCATTTAAGAATTGCATAAGTGAATCTTTGATGCTGAAGTGCTGTGATTTTGTCATTTACACCACAAGTGCATTTACCACATGAGCAACACGGTAAAGGCCTGAAATTCAATAGTTGATCCCAAGCAGCTTGAAGATCAGTGAAGAATCCTGTAATTGTGGTTGTTCCTTGCATCATAGTTGAAATTTGCTTCTGAAGTTGAGAGATTCTTGGTCCATTGGCTTGAGAGAAACGTTTCTTGAGAGTGTTCCATACTTCAAATGCAGTGTCTCTGTAAATTACACTAGCAGTGAGGTGAGGAGAAACTGAATTCAAGATCCATGAAGAGATCATTGAATTGCATTTGGACCAAGCTTTCTTCTCTAATGGTGTGACTGCCATCGAAGCATTGATAGAACCATCAACAAATCCGAGTTTGCTTTTGGCATCCAAAGCCATTATCATTGCTCTGGACCACATAGGATAATTGTCCTCAGTCAATGATTGAGTAACCCAAATCGCACCTGGTGTTTCACCATGGTGCAAGAAAAATGGACTTCGTGGATCTTCCATTGGAGTCAGCTCTCGCTGAGAAGAGGAAGGTGGAGCAGTTTGAGTATTCGACGCCATTGAAGAAGGCTCGTGCTCTGATACCATATTACAAAACAGAGATGAAGAAAGCCAAGAATTTATGAATGTAAGAGAGAATGTTTGAGAGAGAAGATTAGAAACTTTCTCTTGATCTTGTAATAATGAATCTATACATGATTTAGGGATATATACACCTCTGTATCTAAAACCCCAAAACAGAATGTAACAAACTAATAAGAGGATAAGGAAATCAGTTATAACACGTGGGAAGGTTAGTTACAGCACGTGAGATACAATTTGAATAAAATTAATAGCTAAACTACATGCCGTTTATCAACTAATCTAAATTACACTTGCAGCTCGTTTGTGTCGTTTAGGTCTTCTTGTGCTGTGTTGCTTAGTTCTTCTTTTCTTCCTTCTTGTTCTGTGATCCTTTCTTCTTCACTCCTTTCTGCTTCATTGCTAATTGATAAACTCTCTACATGTCTACCTGACCAGTGTGCTGCATGCGCTGTTTGTATTGCGATTTGAGATGGACAAATTAAGCTAAAGAGGCGATACCTCAATAGACTGGAACTTGCACTTGCGTCCTTCAGCAAATGACCCCATGGATGAACCAGTCTCTAAAGTCTCTCTCATCAACTTGCAAAGCAATGCTTGTTTCAACATTTCAGAAAAACGATATCTAAACAATTAATTATATTTTTAATAGGACTTTCTGTTGATCGAAGATATTTTTCCTTTGATATATTTTGTTTTATGCTATCAACACAAGAAAACACATAAATTATCTTCACAAAAAGTTTTATATCAAAACAAACGGTGACAATCTGAGAATCCCCTCAAGCACCACATCTGTCAATGGCTATCTAACATCATCATTTATTATTGGATATGTGAAGTATATTTAATTCATCATTATTGTTATTATTATTATAAGCACAAGAACCTAGAATTTTAGTGAATCAAGGAAAGAAGTCGGAGTTTACTAGGTTACGTTTACTGATGAAATATGCTTGTTTCACCCTCCAAACAGATGCGTCCAACACATAATGCACAGAGCATGCGTGTTTGGACCAGCTTGTGGGCCTTATATATATAAAAAAATTAAATCAAAAAAATAACCTTTATTTATATATACACACCTAAATATAGTGACCTGATACTTTCTCCTTTTACATTTATGGTAAATTTCATTATAAATTTAATTAGTGAGTTTCACCAAGAATGTGAAACAGGGAAAGCACCACATCTCTATAATTCGAGAATATCTAAGAATTACTCGCCTTGTCCCGACCCACCCCTCTATATGCCTTTGGGACTAAACTTTTCAAACTCTTCACAACAACTTTTATTTTTAAGCCTATAATTTTATTCTCTAATGGACAATTAATATCTGGCTATTTCTTCGGTAAGGAATTTTTTTTTCCCTTTTATATTAAAGAAAATCCTTACTTGTCACACCAAGGAAAAAACTCTCTTTCTACACTATAACAAAGGTTGCTACTTACGAGGAAACTTTTTTGATGAAGAAAAATTGTCGAGAAAAAAAAAATGTCCTTATCAATTCCAAACATATGCTATGGAAATGGTATGTCAAATATTGAAACAATATATATATATATATATATATATAGGTAAAAAGGATGCTTTCATTAAGAACTAAGGAACAGATACAAAATGATCATAAGCCACCTTCGTAGAGTCTAAGCTAAGCAGCAGCGAGACATCAGCAGGGGGGTCTAAATACACTACAAAATCCTAAGAGAGCAAGGCTCCCCTTCTAACAAGGGTGTCCACACACTTGTTGGCTTTCCGAAAATAGTGTTGAACACGTATCATGGGGATTTCTCTAAACCCAGCCTTACAGTAACTAACTAGAGCATTATTACTGTTCGGTTGGCCATCATCCTTCTTCAACAGGTCCACAAGCAACTGCACATCCAGCTCAATGATCACTGCAAGAAGCTTTAGCGAAATACATAGCCAAATTCCATCCCTTAAAGCCCACAATTCCGCTGCAACACTAGCGGTAAAGCTGACAGCTCTAGCATATCCTTTAACCCAGTCTCCCTTATCATCACGGATTAGGCCTCCTCCTCTAGCTAGGTCGGGGTTGCCAAGGGACGAACCATCTGAGTTTAGCTTGTACCAGCTTAGTTGACTTTGATAGAAGTACGGGCATGGGCCTGCTTCCCATTGATACCGATGTAGGCAAACTCCGTGGCCTTCAAAATAACCCCAGATTTCAAATTTTTTTGAGGCCTCCCATTCTGAAAAATGTCGCTTTTACGACGAAGCCACAAGGACCAGATTCCAAAGGAGAAAATAATTCCCCAACTGATGTCTAAATAGGATGATTCCTGAGAGCTACAACAGTTAAGCCTTAGACAATCCTTGAGATTTGAACCGAAGAAAAGAGAGGCAGATAGAGGGGGGATAGAGAACTCCAAAAGTTCTGCGCTTCTCGACAATCTCTAAGAGCATGAATAATACTCTCTGTTCCTTCGTTGCAAAGAGGGCGCACATGGGGAATATCAAATCCCCTGGTAGCAAGAATGACACAAACGGGAATACTCTGATGGAAGCATTGCCAAATAAAGAATGAATTTTAGGAATAGTACAAACCTTCCAAATCCATTCACCATTACATAACCCAGGAGATCAGTCTTCCTCTTCCATAGAAGCCAATTTATAAGCTTCCTTGAGATCAAATTTTCCACAAGGGGAGGATGACCAAGTGATGGGATCAGAGTTTAAAGTAGAGAAGGAAATAGGGGTAGCTTTTATTTCCAGCATCAGGTGCTTAGGGAAGGAGAAGGATAAACCCTGCCAATTCCATCCTTAAAAATTGACCACTTCCTTCAACAAGACTCCATCTTCCCCATGATTGAGTGACCCAGCAATTAGCACTCTAAGTGGATCCTTATCCATCCATTTGTCATGCCATAAGGATAGACTGCTATCCCTACCAACAATCCATTTGGTTCCTTTCTTAAACACCGGCTCTCCCTTTCGAATGGCTGACCAAGTGGAAGAACACGATCGGATTCTGGTGCCAAGATTGGAAACTCTCCTAGGGGAGTGATATTTCTGTGTCAAGACTTTTTCCCAAATTTAAGTGTTTTCACATTGCAACCGCCAATTAAGTTTAGCTAGTAAGGTAGTATATTTTTCCTTCGGTGCCTGGATGTCTAAACCTCCATTCTTTTTTGGTCTTGTGATCTTTTTCCAACTAACCAAATGAGCCTTCTTCTTGGTTTCCAAAGAGCCCCATAGAAAATTCTAAGTCTATTCATACTGCTAAGAATCTTTGAAGGGAGAGCCACACATTGCATAGCATAGTTGGGAATAGTGGTCATCACAAATTGTGTGAGGACCAGCCGACCTACAAATGAGAGAAGATTTGCTTTCCATCCAGCAAGGCGATTCTTCATCCTCTCTATAATGTATCCAAAATCTAGTTTCATGCCCGAATGTTTAATTGGAAAACCCAAGTATTTCCTGAGAGAAGGAGTAGACCGAAATCCCAAGATATCACTGAATTTAGACCTTGCATTAGTTGACACATTGGGTGAGAAAAATGCTCTGGACTTGTCATTGCTCACATTTTGCCCCGATAGACTACAAAATGAGTCAAGGACATCCCTGATAGCTATACAGTTCTTACGATCTGCTTTTGCAAATAATACAAGATCATCAGCGAATAAGAGATGACAGAAAGCTAACCCACCTTAAGACGCCTTGATTGGATTCCACAGGTTAGAGTTACACTTCTCCTATATAAGAGCACCCAACACTTCCATGCAGAGGATAAATAGATAGTGGGAGAGAGGATCCCTTTGTCTAATACCTCTAGACAGAAGAAAAAATTCAAGAGCACCTCTATAAAAGAGGATGGATATCAAGGAGGTCGAGACACAACTCATAATAAGAGAGATCAACTAGGTTGAGAACTTGAACAGGTTTAGGGTGTCCCTTATGAAACTCCATTCAAGGTGATCGTAAGCCTTTTCAAGGTTAATCTTGATTGCCATGAGCCTGTATCTTCCCTTCTTCCTTGACTAGTATGAATAACCTCATGTACAATAATAGCATTATCAATACCCTTTCTTCTAAGGACAAAAGAAGTTTGGAGCGGAGACAACAGGTCGGATTGTAAAGGCTTGATTCTAGCCACAATAATCTTGGACACATTCTTATACACTGTGTTGCAGAGACCGATAGGCCAGTAATTGTTGAATGACTCTGGATTCTTGCACAAGGATTAAGGTGACCAACGTTTGATTAAGATATTCTGGCATCCTAGCAAAGGAAAAGATTTGTTAAATTTCTCCTCTAATCGATTCGCCAACCAATAGCCAAAATCGCTGAAAGAATCTTACGTGAAGCCCATCGATGCTCAAAGCTTTGAAAGCCCTCAAAGACCAAAGAATAGCCTTGATTTATTCGTTAATGACTGGGCAAACCAGCTTAACGGCATCCTCTTTCCTCATGCAAACTTGCCAAAAGGGTGGGTCCCAATTAGCCAAGGTATAGTAGTTGTGGCTGGAGGAAAATAGCTCAGCATAACCGTGCCTTAAGAAGTCAACTGTTTCCTTCTCTCCATGAATCCAATTCCCGACTCAATCTTTCATACAAGATATATGATTTCTTCTTCTCCGAACAAGGGCCGATGTGTGATAAAATCTAGTATTTTTGTCTCCCTCAACTAACCAAGTAATACAAGCTTTCATAGCCCAGAATTCCTCTTCGAGTTTAGAAACCTCGTTGAGTTCCACTCTAAGGTCCTTCTCTAATTTCACCAAGAAAGCATTAGCATTTTTCTTTGAAAGAGCCACCTGACTCCTGAGCACCATTAAGTCTAGTAGTGACTCTCTTTTGGCAATGAAACAGTTTCCCGAGAACATTCTTATTCCAATCCCTCACTTTACGGCAAAGTTAGAAACTGCCTGAGAAAGGTCTGTTGGGCTCATCCAGGCATCTCTCACCACAGCACGGAAGAAACAATATTTTTACTGTTGGAAATAATTATATTTTTTTGTCGGAAACATTATTTGTTTTGGATGGCAGTGCTCCTCCAATACCATTTTTCTGATGGACTTCAAATGTTCATCACTAATAAAATATTATTTACTTCAAACAAAAATAAATTGCCAAAAACATTCAAACTAGTGACAGCTTTCTTCTCGACGTTCTCGTCAAATAGAGAAATATACCTTTTTATTTTTCTTAATGGGTTGGCATTTGCAACAAATTTTCTTCCATTGATGATGTCTGAAAAATCACCAATGAATTATACGTCACTCACACGCTCCAAAAATCACCTGCACAATAAGGAAGAGAAAAAAAACCCTACTGAGAGCACCGGTGTGGTGCCGGCCAAATGCCCTCCGAAGGTCAAGTTAGAACCTTTTACAACTCCAGAGTGCTAGAAAAGGTCAATTATGCGTACCTTGATTTGTAAGGGTATTGGAGCTTTTATAGTAGTCAAAAGTTGAACTCTTTTACTTGGAGTCGAAGTCCTTTCTTTGTAGAAATCATCTTTAAGAGTCCAAAACGTGGTGGACAAGTCTTTTCTTTATAGGGAAGATCTTCACCAATATACGTAATCTCTAGAATTCACTTTGCACTAGGATTCTGTTTAAGACTTTCTGAGAATGGGCCACAAGCATTCCCATCAAGAGGTCCAGCAGGCCCATGGCCGATCAATCCGTTCCTCTCTCATCCGTCCACTCCGGATTCGTCCTCAACAGGCCTTGCACATAACAGGCTCGTCTACCTTTCAGCCCACAAACCATAATCAGCCCGTTCCATCATACTAGGTATCGTAGCCGTACATTTTTCCCCTTTCATCCATCATTATAGGTAAGTCCTTAAAAAAAATTATTATCAACAAATCTAGGAATCTATCGTAATAAATATTATGTTCAATGGTCAAATGGTAATCTTTTGGAGGGAAAATTCTTGCCTTTATTTTTGATATGTTTGATGGCTTTTATATATTTATATTTATATTTTTATTTATTTATTTATTTATTTATTTATTTATTTATATTTATTATTGTTATTTATAATAACGATAAATATATTTTGGTGCTGTAAATGGTTAAAATTATCTTAAAGGAAAAGAATTAAGGTAAATAAAAGACATATAACTGTCAAAAAATGGTTTTTTTTTTTTCTTATTGTTTTGTTAGTTTCTACAAGCTTTTTTAGGCATTAAAATGTTCTATTTTTTTAATGGTTAGTAGCAACGAAATTTTTGTACCTAAATAAATAAAAAAGATAAAGTAGAAAATGAACTTATATAAATATAGCCTAATCCAACACAATCTGGAATAGACCAGAATTTAGATCCTGGAATTCATCCGAAACACCAAAATAGTCCAAAACAAACAAAAATTTAGACAGTAATGGAACAAGAGGGTTAGTGCATCGGATTAAGCGCCGGAACGGAACGGAATTTAAAACATTGAGTAGAAGGATGTGAAAGAGGCAAGTGGTGGTGGGGTTTGGCAAGGGTTTTGATGTGGGTGAGGAAGGTAAGTTAGGATAGTGTTATTGTTTTACGTACCGGTGAGTATTAGGACAAAATAGGGAGAGTTATTTATTTTTTTGATAGGAAATTGTGGAATTGGATCTCCAAGGGTTTTGTGCTATGGTTATTTCTTTTAATTATTAATTTCATTATATTTTCATAATAAATAAATAATTAATAATAGGAGAAAACATATTTTCCAATGCCATATTTCATTATATATAACTTTGTTATGTTGCAAAATTCTACCACACATACACAAAAAATTCTTAAATGCTCCTAGAGTACGGAGAAATTGTGCTCCCTCCTTTCACATTCATAATGGACCCTACCATGAATTTAATGAGTAGACTCCACCATAAATGTGAGAGGAGAGAGCATCATTCTTTGTACTCCGAGAATACCTAAGAATTACTCCACATACACACCCACTTTATTTCTCTCATCTTTTTCTTTTTCTTTTTCTTTGTTCATTTTCACATTTCTCTTCCTTAATAAACTCTAGCCGATCTTTTTAAGATTTTATTATTATTCTACTGTATGTACACATCTAATTTAAGATTCTAAGATGTTTTTGTTTTTAGAATGATAAAATATCAATCACTCTAATAAATAATATAGTATTTGTAATTATTTTTAACAAAAATTGCAATTTTTTCTTTCCTTTTTTTATTTGAGGGAAGAAACTATTATCCAATTTAATTGAAATAATTTCATTTAAATAATTGCATTTGTCAAACTGCCTAACCCGCTTAACCCAATGACTTAAAACCGTTAAGATTTTCAGTCAATCTGCCAGATTTATAGATTGGTGGGTTGGTGGTGGATTGGAATTTTCCCAACCCACCATTGGTGGGTTGGTTAAAAATATTTGCCTCCACCCACCCAATCTAACCCACACACACCCTTATAAGCAACCTTTATGCAGGTAGCAACATCTAATCACATGGTTTAAGCTACTTAGTCCTTACTAGATCCCAAAATCAAGGTCTGATTCAACATTAAATGCTAGTTAGTCATGATTGACTAGAAACCAATTGCCATACCCAAAGAAACAAAGATATGTTAAAAGGAGATCATATCATTTTGGGCCAAATCCAAGGGAATATATTCTTAAATATCCTTGCTTGCTGGACCCAACCCTTTTCCTCTTTTCCTAATCACCCCCTAAAACACCCACTATAAAAAGAAGGCATTAAAATAAACCCAAAATCAACTATCCATCAACCATTCTATCTACCCATCTATTATCAATATCAAGCAATTATCCTTGCAATAAGAAAATCCTAGCCCATATTACAGCAAGTATCTCACTTTTTTTTTTTTTAATACCATTCCAGAAAAATGAGTTTACAAAAAGTTCTGATTGACCATACAGCAACTGATTGGCATTTTTGTTGCCAACTTGGCTAGATAACTAACATTACTAATTACAATCCTTGGGACATATAATGAGTGATAGATTAAGTCATTATCTGCTAAATGAGACCAATTAGCCAACAGACTCTTCTCTTGCCAACTAGGAGTAAGTTTCTTGTTGTTGACTTGCACAACTCTCCTACTATCACTAAGGAACAAAACATGTTTATAACCCAAGCCCCTAGCCTTGATTGCTGCCTCCAGCATTGCTTCCTGGATGGTGACTGGAACAGTTTTTCCTATACAGCTTGAAATTCCCTACAAAATGACACCTCCTTAAGTAGTTTTGGCTTCATATGTATACCCCGATCTATTAAGTTTCTTTAGTCTTGCACTAGCAACTTTGATTATAAGCTGCCATGGTTCTCCAGGGATATGATCCACTTTGTTCTAAGTAGGGCTTCTATGGGAGGAAGTAGAACAACAACTAAAAGCATCTTTGTACTTGCAAGTAAGAGACTAAGCAGTTAGTATGACTTCTAATGGATTAGGATGCTTCCCTTCATGGACAACCAAATTTCAGTGTGTCCAAATTGTCCACAAAGTAGTGAAAATTCCTTAAAGATACTGCATGTTCTCATGTTCCATTGCTTTATGTTTTAGCAGCAGCTGTCCATTCCATTGTTGAACTAAGATATTGCTAAGGTCAAAGGTGTGTACATCTAGAGAGGTACCATGCCAAGTTGCTCTGGCAAAGGGGTAGAACAGCAATAGATGGGAAGAAGATTCATCATCTTCCTCACAGTAGGGGTAGGAGCTTGATACAGGGATACCCCTATTTTTTAAGGTGAGAAAGGTAGGGAGACTGTCATGGAAAAGCCTCCACACAAAATTACATATCTTGAGAGGAACTTGTACTTTCCAAATCAGTTGCCATAGATTCAAGTTAGGGGGTACATTTTCCTTGGAAATCAGATTGTAAGCCTTCTTGACTTAGTAGTCACTTGAAGAGGAGTATTTCCAAACCAATTTGTCTAAATCTGCACCTGCCTTTGATATTGGCAAACTCAAGATTTCAATGCTAGTAAGGTAGGGACACAAAGATCTAACAAGCCTTGGCTTCCATGAATGATTTGTGCTATCAATCAGATCTGCCACAGAACCATTGCTCAGATTATGTTGGCTTAGAGTTTAGGGCTAACATGGGAACTAAGTTGTGTGGTTTAGAGGGATACTAGAACCATTCCTTACTATCCATCTCCCTTCCTTTAAATGGCTATTCCTTTGATTGATAATGCTTCTCCAGAACCAAGAGTGATGTGATTTAGGTACACATTCATGAATTGAAGAATTTGGGAAATATTTAGCTTTGAATGTTTTGGAGATAAGAGCTTAAGGATTCTGACCAATTCTCTAGAATTGTTTAGCTAGCATAGTTTGGTTCATATGACCAAACTTCTTCAACCCCAAACCGCCTTCCTTCCTAGGTCTGCAACTCTTATCCCAACTAATCAAATGCATTTTCCTTTCACCCTAATCATGCCCCCACTAAAAATCTCTAGAGATGGCATCCATTTTGTTAAAAAAAGCCTCAAGGACTTTGAAACAAGAGAAGGTGTAAAGGGGCATGGATTGGAGGGTAGATGAGATTAAAGTGGTTCTACCAACCTATGAAAGAAGTTTTACCTTCCATCCTTGCAGTTTGGAGTGCAACTTGTCCACAAGGAACTGAAAGTCAACAACCCTCTTACCTCTTAGCTTAAAATTTATGCCTAGGTATTTACTAGGGAATTGGACAAGATTGACCTGAAGGTTATGTGTCAAAGCTTCCTTACCCTCACCTGCCATGTTAGGAGAAAAATAAATGTCAGAATTGGTAAGGTTAATGCTCTGCCCTGATAATGAGCAATACCAGGTGAGTATGTCCTGAATATTGGTTAAGGAGTGGTTATCATTCTTGAAGAAGAGAAGGGAATCACTAGCAAAGAATAAGTGAGTAAAAGAGATGTCATTTCTGCCTAATTGAATCCCTTTTATTCTCTTCTGATTTTTTGCCTTCAAGAGTGCCATGGAGAGGATATTTGCACATATGAGGGAAAAGTAAGGAGAGAGAGGGTCCCCTTACCTAAGACCTCTCTTTGGGTAGAAGGATTGAGAGATATTGCCATTAATAAGGAGTATATAGTGCACAAAAGTAACACATTCCATAATCCATTTTCCCCACCTTTCATTAAAATTCATAGCAATAAGGGCAGCCAATCTACCCTCTCGTATGCCTTACTCATATCAATTTTTAGAGCCCCAAAGTAATTCTTTCTCCATCTCTTCTTGCCTAGATAATCAAAAATCTCATGGGCAATTAAGATGTTATATGTGATATTTCTCCCTTGGATGAAGGCATTTTGGAAAAGAGTGATGAGATTATCCATAAGAGGTTTGAGCCTATTAACCATGATTTTTGAAATGACCTTATAAATAACATTACACAAGTTGATAGGTCTAAAATGAGAAATCTCTTCTAGGAAGGGTACTATGAGAATGAGAGTGATATAAGTATGGTTTAAGGTTTTAAGGAGAAAACCAGAATGAAAAAAAATGCATGTAAATCGTTTAGAATGTCATGTTTAACAATATCCCAAAACTCCTAGTAGAAGAAGGCAGGGATGCCATCTGGACCTGGGGCTTTATGAGGCCCAAGTTGGAACACTGTGCATTCAATTTCCTCATTAGTGAGAGGTCTATTAAGGTAATCCAGTTGTTGTGAAGAAAGTTTTGGGATGGGCAGGAAGTTTAATTCCTCTAGGATGGAGAGGTGGTCCCTGTCCATAGAGCCAATAAAATTAAGACTAAAGTGGTTATATAAGGTATTTTCAATTACCATGGGGTCCTCAGATACACTCCCCTCACTGGTCTTAATTTGCAAGATTCTATTTCTGGCTCTTCTCTGCCTAACAATGGTCTGGAAGTACCTTGTGTTCCTGTCACCCAACACTATTCCTTTATTTCTAGCTTTTTAAGCCCATTTCAATTCCTCTTTGTTCATAAGAACTTCCAACTCTTCCCTTAGCATTATTTCTTTCCTAGCATCCTCAATGGTGAGAATAGAGTTTTGGAGTTGCTAAAGCTCATTTTGTTTCCTAAACATTGTCTTTTCCACCACACCAAAAACATTCCTATTCCACTGGATAAAGTCATTTCTAAGTTGGTAGGTTTTGTTTTTAAGTTGGAAAGCCCTAGATCCAATGAAGTGATTATTCCAAGCCTTTATAACAATGTCTCTACAAGAGGGATGAGTGAGCCACATGTACTCAAAACAGAAAGGTCTATACTTGAAAGGAAATGGAGATCGAAATCCAGCAAAACTGGTCCATGGTCAGAGTGTAAAATGGGATGATTTCTGAGACCATAATGAGGATAGGTGTTTATCCAGTCAACACTAGCAAAAGCCCTATCCAACCTTTCCATAACAAAGTCCTCTTCTAATCTATTATTTATCCAAGTAAATCTTTGGCCAAAAGATGCCAACTCACACAATTCTAAGTCAAAGATAAGTTGTTAAAAGGCATCTACCCCAGGAGTTTTGCTACAATTAAAAGAGAGTTTATCATCCCTAGACAAGATTAATTAAAATCACCTATGCAAAGCCAATTGAAGTGTGACAACAATTTAAGTTCTCTAAGCTTAGCCCAAACAGAGTCTCTTTTGAAGTGATCAAGGTGCCCATATACAAAAGTAATGGATAAAGGATTACCTTTGTTGTCTACCAAATCAGTGTACACTAAGTTCTTGGATTCAAAAGTGATATGAAGCTGCTGTTTGGGCCTCCAGGCTAAGATTAGATCACCGCTGAAACCCTCTCTAGGAATTCCAAACCATTAGTAAAACCACATTTCTACCAAATTCGTTCACCTTTGTCTTTTGCTAACCGAGTCTCCTTAAGGAACAACACATCAGGTCTGGACTCAAGGGCTTTTTTTGGCATTGTAGAACTGTAGCGAACTTGCCCAAACCCCTACAATTCCAGCTTAATATCCTCATGGATGATGGGGAAGATAACGAGGGCCAACTTCCCAACACCCATTTGGATTCTTGGACTATGTTGTGCATGGATTAGTAGCATGACCTAGATCTAGATTCATGCTCCCATTTGGGTCATATTCAGAATTCACATCTTCAGTTGTAGCGTCACCATTATGACCTTGTCTTCTAAAAAAACCACAAAATAACCTTTGACGAGTATTCCTTCCAAACTTCTCAAATTCTTTTCTAAGCCTCTTTCTAGAACCACCTAGTTGTAGCGAAAGAGTAATAGAATTATGCTCCCATCCCTGATCTTCACATAACTAAGTAGTAACAGGGCCAGGGTCTAAATGGAATGAATTTGGGGATGGTGTACCTAGTCCAAGGGAATAATCCTAATCATCAAAAGATCTCAATCCAGGAAAATTATTTCTAAATGGGTCATCTGTAGTAAATAATTATTTCTAAATAATTATTTCTAAATTATTTCTAAATGAGGTTCTTATTGTTGCCCATTTTCATTCAACCCTCCTGCCTCTCTGTGGTGGCCCAAGATATGGCTTTAGGCTTGAGCTCCCAATAGTCCAAGTCCTATACTGGACTCAACTAGCTCAAAACGAAAGCGCCTTCTATCTACACGTTGCACCAAAGATTCAATAAAGGAGTCCGGGGATTCCGAAATGTGTCCTTTTTCCCATGTAGAGCCTTGTTTGACCTCGAGTCTAACATCATTAAGTTTATCCAAATTGAACATTGTAACTGTCACTGAGTCACTCTCAGTATCTGAGGATAGTGCCTGGGATTCCTTTACCTCCCCATTTGTTATAAAAGGCCCAGCATTAGCAAGCCATGTCCACTTCAGACCTAACTTAAGGGGAACCAAGGTGGTCTCATGGTAAAGGTTCCTAGAGGACATTCATGCTCAGAGGTAGAAACAGGGGAGTTTAGGGGGGGGGGGTGGGGGGGGGGGACATTTTGATTACTTAAGTAAAGTGAGCTTATGGCCAAGTTAAGGGTTGCATGTTCAGTGTCATTGTGGGTAGGAGCTTGATGGTGTGGTAAGGTGGTGTTGTTCAATGCTGGGAGGGCGGGGGGAGGAGGTGTATTAGGATCAAGAAAATGTGTGTGTTGTGCTGCATGTGAGGTAGAACTTGAAACAAAGTAGGTATTGTGAGGTTCGGTTGGTTCAGGTGGATTTGGGGGTTGATGGTGAAGGGGATTGTGGTTAGGATGATATATGAGACCAAATCTAAGTTGGGAAGTCCATCCCCTCTCAAGGATTGAAATAAGCTCTGAGTTCATTAGTGAAAAGAGGTTCTAAAGCATCATACCTGAATTGAACCTAGTGTAAATGCTGAATTCTAAGTCTATGCCTAAACAAACTAACCTGTACATCATCCATGCTCTGAGTGCACGGCCTAGTATGTCCAATCAATCCGCATCTTTTGCAAAGTTTATGAATCCTTTCATACCTGCACTAAATCCATACTCTAGATCCATCATCCAACCTCAACATAAATCCAGCCATAAGTGGTGACCAAGGGTCCACTCTCACCCTTATACGCATAAATTTAATATTGTGTGGCAATCTATCTTCTAGATCTACTCTTTCAAAAATACTCATGAGTTGTCCCATTCGCTCCATGAGCTCTGGGTAGTGGTATTCAAAAGGGAGACCATTAAGTTGGACCCATAGAGAGACAAAGTTAAGTTGCAATCTTCCTAGAACCAAATTTGGCTCCCATTTTTCTAGAACAAAGAGTGCTCCATTCATGGACCAAAGGCCTTTGTTACAAACATGGTTAAGATCATCCATGTGTTCAAAATGTAGGATGTAGAAGTAAGAGTCTCTGCCAACAATGGTTATTGTTCCTCTGATATGCCATGCAAAGTTGATAATATGTTGTAGATATCCCACAGAGAATTTCCTATAATCCATTATGAAGCCTATGGCACAACTGCCCCAAAACTACTTTTGATTGGAGAGATCAGGTGGATCCGCTTCGACTAGGGGCCCATGCAAAGCAAAGGGGACTTCATTGTCCTCAATGGACCTAGATTATGACTCTATATCATCAGCCAAAGGATTTGAGCTGATATCAAAGTCACTACTCTCAGTCCATCCATATTCCCTAGCATTAAAAAAGTCATCCATGTGAGTCAAAGAACTTAGCTATTGCATGCAAGCAGTTTCAGGAAAGGAAAGAAAAGGGGGGATCACTGAGGAAGTCAAAGAGAACAAAGATAGGAAGAAGAAGGAGACAAAATGGTAGGCACGTGAGAGGGGGCTGATGATTATGAAGCTTGAATTGGTAGGCCACGCTTCACACATGCACAAGATGTGCAAGAAACTAGAATACTAAAAGGAAGGTTGGTTGGTAGTTGAAGGAAAAGACAGGTAATGACTATGGACAAAGGAAGGTTGACAAAAGGAACTAAAAGGACACCTAATTAGAAGAAAAGAACTTGGGAAAGGAACAAAAGGAACTAGAGTTACTCCCACTAGGCAGTCCGCCGGCAGAAAACCCTAACTGAAAATCAAAAGTAGAATAAAGAAACCTTAGCCACCTTATACGGCTGAAAATAGCTCCAAACACTTCACCATTCTCACAATCCATAAATAAGCACTTTTACTCAAAAACAACTCTCATTACAATCTTATGGTATTTTACTCCATATTCATCTCTCTTAGCCATGTCATGACAAAGATAGATCCTGCTTGAGACATTGCTATATACAGCTGGACACTCTTTCTCTCCCTTCAACTACACTAAGTTTTCCTCTTCAGTTATTATTACTATGGAATCATTAGGGCATGTTTGGTAACTGTTTTTGTTTTCTATTTTCATTTTCTTATTTTTAAAGGAAAAAGAAAAAAACAATTTTTATCTATTTTCAAAATGAAAAACATGTTTGGTTAGTTGTTTTGAAAAACACATTTTTCAAAAACAAAATTCAGGAAATTTGTTTGGTAGTTGTTTTTAAAAAAGTTGAATTTTGTTTTCTTTGGTTAATATTTTAAAAAAAAAAAATTATATTTATTCTAATTCAAAAACATGTTTGCTTCAAACTATTTAAAATCCTTACACTAAAAGAAATTATAAATCAATTGTTTCATATATAACATTCAAGCCTAAAACTTTAATCATATAAGTAAGACTGAAACTATAACAATTATCAAGTGTTATAAAAGATAATCAATAACTAAAAACTTTACTACATGGCATCAATGCCAGGGAATCAATTTCATCCAAAAAATAAAAATAAAATAACGTGTCTTCAATGATGCCTATTATTTGCCAACATCAATCCTGTGATACGATCCTTATAAGCTACCACAGCTTCAGTGGCTTGATCAGTTAAGTCAACAGTGTGCGATAGCTCACCCAAATTATCCCCACATTCACCATCAACAGTAAGGTTATCAATATTGAATTGAGTAAACAAGTGATTATTTCTTGTTGCCATTCAAATGAAGTTATGAATTGTGCAACGGGCTCTCATCACATTCCCTTGTCGACATGGTTTGTAACGGGGCATCATTTTTAAGACTGGAAATCGTGCCTTTAAAATGCCAAAACATCTTTCAATTACATTACGAAGAGAGGAATGCCTATAATTGAAAAGCTCTTTAGCACCTTCAGGACGATCCCCACCTCAAAAGTCTCATAGATGGTATCTTTCAGTACGGTACGGAGGTAGAAACCCCAAGGTGCATGGATAACCAAAATCCACTAAATAATAATTTGGTTCAATGTTCATCCTGGAGAATTAAACAGCAAATTTGATCTCAAATAGTGCTTTTTATTAACATAAATAAAACATTATCAACATAAATAAAACATTTTATTGGCCTAAGGGTAAAATGGCTAAACCCAAATCAAAGAGAAGAGTTCAATCATACTTGGGACATCCGATAGCAAAACAAGTTTGCCTAGTCATGATTAAACCCCAAAAAAGTAATTTGGATAACCTGATTGTGGTCTTAGTTTGATTTGTCCTTTATATAGAAGATACATTTTCACCTAGAATGCATTGATTATGAGTCAAAATACTCGTCTTCTGACTTTCCCCTTTGTCTGACATTTTTTGTTCCTATTATGAGTCAAAATTAAAAAAAAAAAAACAAAAAAAAAAAAAAAAAAAAAAAAAAAAAAAAAAAAAAAAAAAGAGAGAAAAGGAACTCACCATAAACAGGATACAAACACTCAACAACTGACAATAACAGATCAAACTAAAACCAGAAAACAACCCAGATTGTTAAAACTCAACCCCTTAGAAAAAAAAAACACAATTATTCCCACACAAATCCAGCAAAACCTCTCTTCATTACCAAGCTCCTAACAATTCTCAAGTTGACTTTTCTGATATCCTTCTACCTAAATTTTATGAACTCTGAGATTTTTTGTTTATATAATTTATAAACTCCTTATTATAGAAGAATCTCTGGTGCAACTTCTTGTAAAGCCATCATAGAAGAAAAATTCAAATGGTCCCATCCATATACATCAAGGTAGCCAGAGAAACATCAAAAAGAAATTTTAACATGCATTTGAACATCCTATGGAAATTAAAAAGAACCATTATTTTATAAAACTTCATAGAGAAATCTATCACTCTAATTAAGGCCATTACCAAAAAAGCAGTCATCAACAACAAAAATATAATACACTAGAAACATAAACATTCATGAGAAGTTCGAACAGAAATCATAACATCAATTTGACTGACAGCAGCAGTTCTCAAATGGCCACATACAAGTTCCTTAAAATGCCAAACAGAGCAATTAAACAGAGCATATATATATTGGACAGGAATGCAAGACACACACAAACCCAACACCATAGAACCCACAAGCATACCAACACAGCCAAAGCAAACCCAAAACCCCAAAATCCCAAACCAAACACACACAAAAAATACCCATTCTGAATAAACCCAAATTCAATGCCCACACCCAGATTCAATGCAAAATACATAGCAAACTTCTAGCAATTTCAGAATAATCCATGAACAAAGAAAAAAGGAAAAGACTCGTACCTTTGAGTGATTGGGTCCCTAAAATTATGAAATACTTCCCCAAATCTGAGATCGCACAAACCTGCTACATCTCGCACACACAAAAAGAAAAAAGAAAAGGAGAGTGAGATGATGAATAGAAAAGGAGTAGAAGAATCTAATGAAAAACAAGAGGCATTCATGAAGGACAATCCAGTGAAGACCATTCACTTACCTTACAAGTTGTTCTCTCAATCAAGGTTTTCTCTGTGAGCAAGAGGGAGGCAGTGGAGGCGTAGAGCAAGATAAAGGGTTACCAGAGTTAGGCACTAAAATATTGAGTAAAAAAAAAAAAAAAAAGGAGGCACGAGAAAATCTTTTTGTCATTCTTGTGGGTTGAACCAGTGCGCTGGTTCATTAATTGGCTGTTTTTCAGGCGTGTTTTAGCGTGTTTTCTTAGGTGAGGGAAAACTGGAAAACAAAAACAGCTCCAGACCAGTTTTCAGTTTCCTTCACAACATGAAAATTGAAAATAATTTCTGATTTTTGCCTAAAAACAGTTACCAAACAAGTTTTTTGCCTTAGAAAACAGGAAATCGTTTTTGAAAACAGAAAACAGAGGAAAAAAACAGTTATCAAACATACTTTAGTTTTTGTTTATTGCTTTTCTATTTAAGGATATAATGTATTTGTTACTAGATAATTATTCTCTCATATTGAATTGATAATAGAAGAAGAAGACATGATTTGTCAGAAGTGAACACATTTCTAAGTCTGTATGCTATCTGGATGTTTCTCATATTTTACTGCTAGATTGATATTTAAGCACATATCTGTGGTAGATCATCTCCTATGCTGACTCATTATTCAGGAGGTATTTTGAGGCTTTATTGGTTTGGGCCTTGAGCTGAAGTGCATCTTTAACAATATATTGACAAGCATGGTTTGGGCCTTGAGCTGAAGTGCATCTTTAACAATACACTGATAGCTATTGGGTTATCTTTTAGGCGAGCTTAAGTGCATCTTTAACAATACACTAATAGCTATTGGGTTATCTTTTAGACCGAACGTTGAGTTTCAAATGGCTTCCCAAAATTATCCTTGCAATAAAAACCACCTCAACAATAATTCTACTTTTGCTCAATAAATTTCAAAACAAAATAAGCCAATGAAACTAAGGACATCCAATAACACTCATTAAGGCTTGTTTGGTAACTTTTATATGAATGCATTTTACATTTTTATAAAGAAAAATACATTTCATATTTTAGTATAACGGTAAATGAATTAAGTAGTTTTTTAGCAGTTTGGGCTCAGTTTTGGCAAATGCTTTTTTTTTTCTTTTATTAAGCAAATAAGCCAAGTCTAAGCCGAAATTTAGCCTCAACTATTAAACGAGCTAAATCAAATACAAAAATGTGTGTGTGAACAATCTCATGATATGTATATATGTATACATACATATATATATATATATATATATAAAAGAGTTAAGTAATTTTACACTAATAACAATTTATTGAATTAAAAATTAAAAATTCTACCATTGGATCACATTTTCATAATGTTCTTAATTTGCATGCCAAATTCTGTGCCAATTGGATGTATATACTATATAATCCAAAAACTCATCTTTTTTGTGTAGTTATAAAATGCAAAAACTTGAAATTAAAACATTTGATAGATAACAGAGTTATTAATTTCTAATTATCTATAAATTCTACATGCATGTGGGTATAAGAAGAAATGAATTCTAACTATGGATTTGTCAAAATTTGCATTCAATAAAAAATATCAAGTAGTTTAACATTGCTTAAAGTTATATTGGGCTTAATAGTAAAAAGAACAATCAATTATCATGACGTAAACACTATAACTTGAAATTATATATATATATATATATAAATGAATAAAAAGGGTAAAAGTACACTAAAGATTTGGGCTAATGCCAATTAAGTCTTAAGACATTTTATAAATAACCCATATGGTCCATAAACCATATGTTAAATATGACAATTTCATTTCCAAGAACATATTTAACATATGGTTTATGGACCAAATTAGTTGTTTTTGAAATGCTTTAGACCATTTTAACATTAACTCAAACCTTAGGGTGCTCACCGTACTTTACCTATATGCCGAAAAGCATTTTGAGAAGAGACACCAAACACCACCTAAGCCTAAGTCTCATATAGTCTTTTACAACGGATAAAATATTTGTTTTGGTGCTTCCGCAGAGCTCACCGTTGGTCCCTTCCTCCACTTAGCCATCTATCCATGACCTTCACAACTCATCCGTACACACAGTTTTAGCCACTTTTCTTTTTCACAATGGCAGCGACACTCACATTTCATCTTTCCCACCTTGCTCGCCACTTCCCTTTCTCTTCTCCAATTCTTCGTCATCTTCATCTTCCGAAGCCTCACGTTCTCGCCTTCCGCCGTAAGCTTCGCCACCGCTCCCTTTTCTTCAGCTGCCACTTCTCCCGCCGCTGCTTCTCCGTCTCCGCAACTTCGGACTCTGGAGGTATAAGTACAGTTGTTTCTTTGAGGCATTTTATCAAACATGTTTGTGGCATTGCGGATATTTCAGCTATATGCTTTGTTTTGTTGCTGAGAGAAGAAGTGGCAAGTGGGTTTTGCAGATTGGAAGAGTAATGTTGGAGCAGTTGATGAAAGGTTTGATGTGATTGTAGTTGGAGGAGGACATGCTGGGTGTGAAGCCGCACTTGCTTCTGCTCGTTTAGGGGCTAAAACTCTTCTACTCACACTAAATATTGATCGAATTGCTTGGCAGGTTTACATTTCAGCCAATATAGTTGTTCTGTTTTATATAAGTATTGAATATAAGGAATTATGTCACTGCCTCCTATGGTTCCAAAATTTGTTGTTTTCAGTTTGAAAATTTTCTGATAAGTAGCTAGGGAGTGAAAAAAGAATGTGTCAATTAAAAAAGTAACAGAGAGTATGGTTTCGGGTAGATTAGGATGTCGAAGAAGAATTTCTGAAATGAATTTATGTACATAAGTCTTCTAGGTGAAGGGTGAGGATGTGGGTTCAAAACTCACTGAGTGCGTATTTAACTCACTAATGAAAAAAATGGACAAGCTGTTATGATGCAAGGTAACTCTTTCAGTTTGAAACTCAGCCATTGCTACCACAGCTCTCTCTCTCTCTCTCCCACACACACATGGACGCATGTGTGCACGCACACATATAAAATGCACAAAAAATGTCTTTAAATCCTAAGAGTCTTATGTCAAGGCTATAGAAAGAATTTTTGATTGAGAAGTTTGACGCAGCCTTGCAATCCAGCAGTAGGAGGACCTGCAAAATCACAACTTGTGCATGAAGTGGATGCACTTGGTGGTGAAATTGGGAAGCTTGCTGATAGGTAATGTATGTTTCCTACATTTGTTTGAATGTACTTTGGCCCGTGACATGTGGGAGAGTGCAATTGTTGCTTGCCATTGTTTCTGTAAATAGAGTTACATTTTACCTATGAATACCCTGCTGTCATTATTCCTTCTAGGAATATATACATCATTGATTAGTGAATATATATAAATATATATATGTTAAACTTTAGTCTTTGGGAAGACCATCATGAAGTTAAGCTTAAGGTGGATTGAAAAATGTAAAAAGAAATTATTAAACATAAGTTTGAACGAAATCTTTTTGAAAACCTATATTTTCTGTGAGAGGCTAAATTCTGCGTGTGTAAAGGTGGACAATGGAGTTTTAAGAATGGATGAGTAAGAAAGGAAGAGAAGTAGTATGCTTTGATAACTGTGTAGTTGCAAGTATAGTTCAAATTCAAGCCTTTTAAACAAGTGATAATAAATCAATACTAAGGTTAGCATTCGATTAAAATAGTCCAAGTTCAGCCAGGTTTTTGAACTTGGTGCGATGGCAAGTTCCCTCCACCCAAAGCAGCAGGTCACAAGTTCGAGCCTGGAAATCAGCCTCTCCTAAAAAAAAGGGTGTAAGGTTGCCTACCAATCACCTCTCAAAACCCCGCAAAATTAGGAGCTTTATGCACTAGGTACAACCTTGTATATTGACAACCATGATCTTTTGTTCTTGTTATAAAATTTCATTCAGAATCTGGCCGTGGATTTAATCAGATCATCTGTCCAGCTATAATTTTTTCTTGGTGAAATGGGCGTTGATGCCTTCCCATTCTTGTTTTTATTGTTGATTTTTTTCCACATTAGTTGGTAATATCTGAAATTCTTTTCATAGTTATATTCCCCATTTATCTCTTTGAGGTTTGTGCATTAATGTGTGTCAAGGGAATTAGGATTTTTTTTCTACACCATTTTGATATCAATGAGAAATACATTCTTGGATTGTATCATTTGGTACTAACCTTCACTTTTTATTTTTATACTCAGGTGCTATTTACAAAAGCGTGTTCTCAATTCCTCTAGAGGTCCTGCAGTTAGAGCATTGCGTGCTCAAACTGATAAAAGGGAATATGCTATGCAAATGAGAAACATAGTGGAAAGGCAAGTGCATATGTTTAGTTTTTGTGCAGTATTCTTTCTAATGTCTATTTTGTTGCTAAGGTGATGCTTATATGTAATGGTCTAAAAATATTAGTTTTTGGCATGAACAATCTCCTTCATGATACCATATGTGACTGATTTTGAGGTCCATCTTGATTGTTTAGTCAACAACACAAGCATTTCACATCTATTATATTTTCAGCTTTGAACGGCGAAATCTGGAAGGCCATCCCTCGTTGCTTGATGTGGTGCCTTTGGTGGGAACAAAATGCTAGGAACTTTGAGGGGTGTGAAAGGATAGTTTTAGACCTGAAATCTCTGTTTCTTAGATCCCTATTTGAATAGATGACTATGTCAAAATGTATTTTCTTCCTCAAACTTATTAGATTTTATTAATCATTGTAATCTTTGAACTTGTGAGTTGTACACCTAGTATACGCCCCTTGAACTTGGTACATTTCTTCATCTAACAAAGCTCATTATTTATAATAGATATTCAGCTTTGTTTCCAATATGCTCTAGCTCAATTGGCACTTCTTCCCCTTGCAAGTACTAGGTGGAGGGTGAGGTTGTGGGTTCAAGACCCATTCGGTGCATGCATAATTTACCAATCAAAAGGGAAAAAAAAAAATCAGCTTTGATGATCCAGAGCCACTGAGTTTCAATTTGTGATCTATTCTCATAATTTGCTCCAAGATGTTACTTTTCACCTGGAATATTGTGTACAACAATTCTCCAGTTCTTTTTATTTTCTTTTGGAAGAACTTTGGAAACTAGCTCTAACTTGTTTTACCCTGCAACAGACAGAAGTGTGAGATGATCCATCACTAGGAATCTCTTTTGTTTGCCATAATAACTAGAGAATCTCTTTTGCCTTTTTTATCTTCTATAAAACCCTAAACTTACTTACCTATTTTCCTGCCCAATTTTATTTGCATACTCTTGCACTTGGTTGCGTATATTTGTGGGGATGTGTGTTCTCTTCCTTTTGGTAACTGTTCTGATTTGCTTTCTGTTCCAGCGCTCCAAACCTTTCTATTAGAGAGGCAATGGTGACAGATATCTTATTAGGGAAGAATGACAACGTGGAAGGTGTCCGCACATTTTTTGGGATGGACTTTTATGCTCCTTCTGTTATTCTGACAACGGGCACTTTTATGAGTGGGAAAATTTGGGTTGGTAGGACTTCTATGCCTGCTGGAAGAGCTGGTGAGTCAGCGTCACAGGGACTAACCGAGAACTTGCAGCACCTTGGATTTGAAACTGATCGGTTAAAGACTGGAACTCCTGCACGTGTGGACTGTCGTACTGTAGACTTTTCTGGATTGGAACCTCAGCATGGAGATGAAGAGGTACTTCCTTTTACTTCCATACGTTCAGTAGATTAAATTATGCTTTGTGCAAGTTTCCAGATCATGCTCCACAAGCTTCTTTCTGCAAACAGATCATAAGTGCATAGTTGATGTACAATCACATTACATCTAAAGATGTTTTGCCAATACATTCACCAAGTTAATGTAGGTAAGGGTACCAGGTAATTGGATAGACTGATAACTTTATTACCCTGTCACTGCCTGGGCAGGATCAAGGACGTTTCCTTTACTAGGCAGTCTACCTCTAACTGAGCTTAAGGTCATGATGCAGTATTCTGCATATTAATAGATCCTAGGAATTTAGATCTATCATATGAGATGATTAATGTGGCCAACCTTGATTATTCTATTGAGGATCCATAGCAGACCCCAAAAATTTAGGACTAAGGCTTGGTTGTTGTTCTTCTTCTTGTTGCATATGAGATGACGAATATCTTACATGTTTGCCTTTTCTTTCAAATGGTAACGAGTGATGAATCTGCTTGATTCCTATGTATTTAATGTGAGTTAATAATTAACAGGTCAGCTGGTTTAGCTTTGATTCTGATTTCCATATTGAGAGGGAGCAAATGTGCTGCTATCTAACACGTACAACAAAGAGCACTCACCAGCTAATCAAAGAAAATTTGCATGAAACTCCCACTTATGGAGGATGGGTTGAAGCTAAGGGACCCAGATACTGCCCTTCCATTGAAGATAAGGTTAGCTTGATAGTTTATGTAATAACTTTTTCTTGCATAAACAATTCTTGTTTTATAATACCCCATTTTCGTTGTTCACTTCATGTTCTAACTTATCTTCTTAAGAAAAAGAATGATTGGCAGCTTCAATTGCTGTGGAATAGAACACTTTATCTATGCATTTTCTTATGATTGTCAACTGACAAATATCCCTTTCAATTGTCACTGCTATTATGTATCTATTGCATTTGGTATTTTGTACAATACATTGTTTTTAATTAGAGTTACTTTTTTTTTGGTTCCAGATCCCATTATATGAGTTAATAAAAATATGATTTCTTTATTATATTTGGATTTGGCTTCACCAAGTGACAAAAACTGTTAAGATAGACACGTTCTACTTATTGCACTATTTTCTGATACAACTTTTGATTGGTATATTCTCAAATTCTGTACATTTTTTGTTAGTTTCTGCATAAAAAGCAAATTAATATAAGGTTATTAAGATTTATTAAACTTTTACTTGCCATCTCATTTATGACAATATTTTGAATATGGTTTCAAAATACCAGAGTTTTTCATATGAAAAATCTCACTGTTTGTTTCTGCAATTTATGTTATAAATATTAGTGAAGAAGAAGTCCTTCTCCCAACTGTTTTGGTGCAGTTGGGAACACAGACTCTGGGTGCTAAAAAAAGCTACAAGCAGAGACTAATGTTTTTCATAATGTCAGGAGTCTCTTATGGCCTTTCATGACATAAAACTTGTATTCAATATGATATCGCTCCTCCATCATTTTTCTTGTAAATATGGAATATTTGCTGATGAAATTCACTTTTCTCTTTCTTTTTTCAAATATATGTTAGATTGTGAGGTTTCAAGACAAAGAGTCGCATCAAATATTTCTTGAACCAGAGGGCCGAAATGTGCCAGAGCTTTATGTCCAGGTGCACCAACATATAACTTTTTTTTTTGTTTTTTTTTTTTTTTAATTTTGGCTATTATTTGGATGTAAAGGTGTGTGTGTGGTTGAGGTGTGCCCCAGTAAGTGGTTGTGATGTGTGTATAACTGTGTGCGTGTGTGCCTGGTTGCTAGAGAATTATGGTCTTTTGCGGGGTTCAATGGGTAGTACCTCAGTAAGTGGTTGAGGTGTACTTCACTTGGAAAAGCCTCTTTGGAAGGCATAGAAGCAGATTTACTAGGACTGCCACTCCACTTTGCTCTTATGGACAATATGAAGAAAGATAAGAAACCACACAATTAATGGCTTTGAGCTGTCAATTCTTGAGCTAAAATCTTGATTTTTGCTGTCATTGTATGAGTAGTCTACTGGTTTTGGCAGTGTTAATATCCCTTCCTTTGTAGACTTTGTTGATTATTTATTTATTTGAATGTTAGCTTGTATTTATTTAAAGTAAGTCTATAAATGCTGCTTGTAACTATATAAATTTCCTCATTTTCTAAAAAAGTTAATATCATCTGTTAAAAAAATAAAAAAATAATAATTAAAAAAAAAAGGCATGAAGGAGGTATTCTTATCATGTATTCTGGTAGTCTGCTTTGTGTTTACGGGAATTTATTATTAAAGAATTTTCTTGGCATTGACCAGATCCATCTTGTTGCATTCTCTGCCTTTTTACAGTTGAACTCAACTGTCTTCTAGTCTAGCCAAATATCTGTTAAATGAGTCTTAAAGTGGATTTCTTGTAAACCTTTTTACCTTATATATTGTACAAAAGCATCTAAAAAACATTTTCCCCTTAACTGGTCTTTTTTTCTTTTACAGGGTTTCTCAACTGGTTTACCAGAGAGACTACAGTTACCACTCTTAAGAACTTTGCCAGGACTTGAAAACTGTTCAATGCTGAGACCTGCTTATGCTGTAGAATATGATTTTTTGCCTGCTCATCAATGTTCTAGGTCTCTTATGACAAAGAAAATTGATGGACTTTTCTTCTCTGGTCAGATAAATGGAACCACTGGCTATGAAGAGGCTGCAGCACAGGTAATATCTTTTGGAGTAACCTTTGTACTTCTGAAGTATTGCAAGAAACATTATCTGGTGAACTTTTTGATTATTCTGTACTTTTAGGCACATGAAAAGATAGCATCTAATTGGTTTTGCCTTGGTGGAGAAAGAATTTTATGCTATGTGGCCATATTGATATTTACATTATCTAACAAGCCACCTTTCTTATTTTCTCCTTTCTGTAGGGCATCATTTCTGGTATCAATGCTGCCAGACACTCAGATGGTAAGCCCCTCATTGTTCTTGAAAGGGAGAGCAGCTACATAGGGACACTGATTGATGATCTGGTTACTAAAGATCTTCGGGAGCCTTATCGAATGTTGACAAGGTAATTAGCTCAAAATTTCTTGTATCAAATTATAGGTATGACTATTTTTTATGTTTATTTATTGGTTTTATCTTTGGACATCTATTTATAAGATAGTAATTGCTGATGAGTAGAAAACTTAATAATTATTAATTGGGTTAGTTATTTGGAATTATCAAATAACAAGAAAAAAAAAATTCATTAGCTTGAACTGTGTTCCTCATAAGCTCTTACATTTCTCTGTTTATTTGCATCAAGATTGTCGGCTGTTATATGATTAGAACAAGATTTTTTGGTATCCACTTTTCTGTACTCTCCAAAATACCCCTAGCATTTGCCAAGAGTCTTATAGCTCAATGACATTGCTCAATTTTCTTTACAAGGAGAACTAGGGTTCAAATCCCCCACCTTGGATTGTTATAATAAGTGAATTTAAAAAAATAAAAAATAAATAAAAAACCTGACATTTATTTAACATTAGTCCTACCAAAAAATAAAAAATGAGAAAGAAATAAGTAAAACCAAGTAAGATTAATAAATTTATTAAAAAAAAAAAAAAAAAAAGACAATTGAAATTACTTGGAATGAAGCCACACCTCATTTTCCTTAAAATCAGCAGCCTATCTCTATTAGGATTGTGATTGATTGTGATTGCGAGTGGTTTTTTTATGCATGGTTTAATTTCCCCTACTTATTCTTGGGTGGTTATCATATTCTTCAGTTGTCCTCTCTTTGTATTGCAAACTTAATTATTCTTCTATTTTTGTGTCATTTTATTCTTGGAAGAAAAGAGGGGGAGACCCTTGATCACACAGGTAGAGCATGCTCAAGGCTAGTAACCTTTTAAGCAATTTGGAATGTGATAATCCTGATTCTGTTTAACAGACCATTTATCTAATGAAATGTTTCCAACATCAAACTTAAACGAAAAACTGGTGCTTTATGGTTTTAAGGTGGTATTAGCTATCAAGTTACAGGCCAATGATTTTTGGACCTAGTGACATCTTCTCCCCTTGTAAGGCATGGAGGTCAATGTCATAGGTTCAATCCTATGTGGACATGTGGACATATCATGGATCTTTTCTACTGATCATATCTAAGAAAATTGACAAATCGATTGAAGGGAAGATGGTTGTGCATTCACCTATCAAGAGGAGGGGGGGGGGGGGGGGGTGGGGGGGGGGATGCTAGGGGCTGGGGGGGTGGTGGAGTTTGTTAAAGTATTACCATGTAAATGCAAGTCCTTGCATGCCCAGAATGAGGCTCGTCTAGTAGCGTGTTTATAAGGGATCCCTAATGCTCTGTAGCAAAACATGCCACACGTTTGGCAATTTTGCTAAAGGTCTTTAAGGAGCTCCCCTAAGGCTGAACAAAAAAAACTTTAAGTTAAAGCCTAAAGTGTGAGGTTTAGTGTTAAAGCTCTTTAGGGCACTACTCCAGTTTTTGTTAGAAATGATGAATTGATATAATTGCCCATATTTATTTTTCAAAGTGACGGTCAATGCTCACCCATATTTAGAGAGCTAATAATAATTATAAAAAATTGATCATTAATTGAATTATTTGGGCTCAAGTATGAAAATACAAAGCTCTTTTGTAATTTCTCACATATAAATTTTTTTTTTTTTTTTTTTTTATCAATTTGGTTGCCAAATGGGAGTAACAACTTCAGAGCACTTTATCATCGTAGTTTGTCAAACACTCTAAATGCTATAACACTTTTCAGCTTAAGCTATTTATTGCAAAATTTCTACAATTAAAGCTCTAAAGCTAAAGCTTGACTTCCTAGAGCAATGCCAAATACAACTCTAAAATGTGCTGTCACGTCACATGCCATTTTAGAATCTGTAACATTTCTTGTGGATAAGGGGACTAGAAGTCACCTAAAACAGAATGTCGTGATGCATCTTGAGACTTAAGAAATAATATACAACAATGTCACATTACAGAAAAAATAGTGTAGAATGCTTACTCAGAACATGTTGACCTTGCATGTGCCTGACATGATTTTTTATTTTTGAACAGCAACTAGTACATGAGACTGTATGTGCATTTTTATATTCATGAAAATTTTATTATATTAACTTTTTTTTTTTAATCCTCTTAGCCGCTCAGAACACCGATTAGTACTTCGATCTGATAATGCTGATAGTCGTCTCACACCTTTGGGACATGAAATTGGGTTGATTGATGACAGACGCTGGAAACTATACCAGGATAAGCAAGCTCGCATTTCAGAGGAAAAGAAGCGATTAAAAACTGTCAAGATTTCTGGTTTGAATCTTTATTCTTTCTTCTTCTAGTATGTTTGGACTTTGGTGCACCATTGATAAAAGAAAAGAAGGGAAAGTTTAAAAATCTTGATTTCTATTATTTGGTTCATAATAGAAAAGAGAAAATAAAAGAAAGAAGGAAAAGTATAAATAAATTTTCCATTTGGTCTCACCAATATTCTCTCCAAATTTGGTAATAGGAACCAAAAAGCTACCAAAATTATCTTTTCTTCTTTTTATGTTCCCATTTTCTCTACATAACCATATGGAAAGAAGGATAAATTAATTCTCTGATTCTTTTTTTTTTTTTTTACATTATAACCAAACAAAGCCTCATTTTTCTTTGGGTTGGTGGATAATTTTGGATGTCTTCCAGCAGAAGATAGAAGGGAACAAAACCCATAGTTTAAAGCAAGGAAACTACTTAGAATCCCTTTACAAGATTCATGTACAAAATAAAAATACTTGTTCTAATATTTGTTGCATTCGTTGTACAAGTAGCTCTGGTACCAACAATTTTTTTTTTTTTTTGGGATAAGTAACATAAAATTTTTATTAAAAGAACATAGCCTAGTACATAGGAAATGTACAAAAGAGGCAAAAACATCAAGAAACCAAATTACAATGATCAAGCAACACAGGAAGGGAAATACAAGAAAAAGATGGTAAAACAAAACACCATTCGAGAAGAGTAAAAAAGAAAAAAGACTTAAACTCAAGAATGGACGGTTCGTGACCCTCAAAGCTTCTAGAATTTCGTTCCCACCAGATACACCACATCAAACAGTGCGGCACAATCCTCCATATAACTATATTACGATGTCGCCTGAAATTGCATGACCAACAATCCAATAAATCCAGTACCCTTTGCGGCATCACCCAACAAATACCAAACAAACCAAAGATCATACTCCACGTCTCATATGCTATAGGATAGTGAAGGAGGAGATGATCTACAAATTCCTCACACCTTTTGTACAAAAAAACACCACTCAAGAACAACAAATTGCCTCTCTTGAAATTATCTATAGTTAGAATCTTGCCTAAAGCCGCGGTCCAAGAGAAAAAAGCTACCCGAGGTGGAACCTTCGATTGCCACACCATTTTCCAAGGGAAAGAAATGACAATAGAAGAGGATAGAGAATGATAATACCCACTCATCTTGAAACCTCGACTGCTGGCTAGCTTTGAAAAAAGTTTGTCAGTACCAACACCCTGCACCTTTGTGAAATAGATCAAAAGCATAAGCGAATCCAAAGATTGTGACTCTTGATCGTTCACTAAACGACGAAACTATATGTCCCAAGAAATTCTCCCATTTGCGTAGCACATAACCTCAAAGACCGAAGCATCCCTTGTCCTACTACTATTATATAAATTTGGAAACGCCTCCTTAAGAGGACGATCCCTACACCACACATCACTCCAAAACTTCACACGAGTACCATCACCCACATCATACCGAAGGAACTTAGAAAAATTCAACTAGCCACTTCTAATGAACTTCACAAACAAACACCATACGCCCCAGACACAGATTTTGTGCACCAACCACCCCACTCATTCCCATACTTCACCCCAATGACCCTTCTCCAAAGAGCATCATTCTCCAAACCGTAACACCACAACCATTTGGCTAATAAGGCAAAATTAAACCTTCTCAAACACCAAATGCCTAACCCTCCATTCTTCACTGGCCTACAAACCTTAGACCAATTTACTAAATGAATTTTACGATCGTCCCCAACACCAGTCCAAAGAAAATCTCTTTGTAATTTCTCCATCCTCTTTGCCACCTTAACTGAAATAGGGAGAAGAGAAAGGAAATATGTAGGTAAGCTAGAGAGAATCAACTACGTTAATGTTCTCTTTCTTCCCTCGCTATTTTTTCTTCAAACAAATAACCAAAACAAAGCAGGGGGCCAAAACTTTGAGCTTTCTTTTGTTAATGATGAACTGCCAGTGTATTCCACCCTCAAATGAATCTTACTCAGACAACAGGGAGATACTTAGCATTCTATGGAAGCTGGGGGTTTGAACTTCTGATCCAATAGGATCTTAAATAGGAATACCTACTCCACCCTTGAATAAAACTTGCTTGATACAACAGGGATAAACTTCACATCCTATGGAATCTAGGGGTGTTGAACTTCGGATCCAAGATGATCTTAAATAGTAATACCAAAAATGTGGCTGCTAGCTTTTTTTGCACTTATCATAAGACTTGTGTTCAAACATGTCTGAGTATTTACCATCGTTCTACTTTGCATCAAGTTTCAGCCATTGAGCTTTAATTCTTCAACTTTTATTTAAAACATTAACATGGATAATCATCATTAGGCAAGGTAACATGTTAGGCTTAGGAGTGAAAGAAATTAGGCCATATGTTGACTGTGGGGATTTATTGTGGAAACCCAATTTCAGGAGGAGATTTGGCTGCTGATGTTACTCGCCTGTCTAGTCAGCCTGTAAAGGACTCTTCAACACTGGAGAGTCTTCTCAAGAAGCCACACATACCATATAGAGTTCTTGATAAGCATGGTCTTGGGAATGAACTCTTATCTAGAGTGGAGAAAGAATGTGTTGAAATTGATATCAAGTATGAAGGCTTCATTACACGCCAGCAAAACCAACTCCAACAGGTGAATAATAAATACAGTGGTTTGTTCAGGATCACCTTAGCTCATGGCATTTTATTTCCTTATTGGATATTTTTTTCTGCATGTTTAGGCATTGAATGTTGAGAATTTCACCAGTTCACTTACTTTATCATGTCACATTGTCCAATTTTTTCTTTTTTTTGTAGGTGGTCCATCAACAACATAGACCACTTCCAGAGGACTTGGATTACTATGCAATGACAACTTTATCTCTTGAAGCACGTGAGAAACTCTCCAAGGTGTGTGTAGGAGAATTTTTCTTTCTTTCTTCTATGGATTTAGTAGCATATTGGGATTTGGCGGGTAAATGATTTTTCAGAAATTGTGAGCGACTTTTTTTTTTTGGATAAGTAATAACTTCATTGAAAAAAGAAGAGAAAATACAGAGGGAAAAAAAGCACACAGGCTGTGTTCTGGAAGCAACGGGAAAAAAAAACTAAGTAACAATGAAATTACAAAAATCAAGCATATCAAGTAATGAAATAAAAGTAAAAACACTCGTAGCATTTGCCCAATCAAAAAAAGCCTGAAAAAAGAGAAGCTTCAACTCATGAATCGATCTTTCATTCCCGTGTATTCCTTACCCTGCAAATGACCCACATAAGACAGTGAGGGATTATTCTCCAAAGCTCCTTAGATCTGAGTCTGTTGAACTTGTTTGACCAACGTGCCAAAAGTTCCACGACACTACATGGCATGACCCATTGAACCCCAAATAGTGAACACACCATATTCCACAACTCTTGAGATACTGGGCAGCATAGGAGTAAGTGGTCAGTAGTTTCCCCATTCTTCTTGCACATATAACACCAATCCACCACCACCACTTTTCGCCTCCTTAAATTATCAATGGTTAAAATTTTCCCCAAAGCCATTGTCCAAGTAAGAAAACTAACCTTTGGAGGCACTTTTGGTTTCCACAACAGTTTCCATGGAAAAGAATCTGGATTTGGGGTTGTAAGGCCCTATAATAAGAACGAACATCAAAAACACCCCTAGTAGAGAGTTTCCAATAAATGCGTGAGTGGATGAGAAGTTATCTCATGCATCCTATATCTCACAACTTGTGGGTCCCACATGGTTCTAGCGGCCACAGAGGATTCATATATTGGATGTGTAGATAATTATTGGTGAGTGGGTACACATGCACATGTATGTAAGTCTGATTCCAAATAATAGAAGTCTACTGGAGGTTTTTTTTTGTTTTGGGGGGGGGGGGTCATAACCAAAAAAAAAAAAAAAGCATTTCTTTGAACTAGTGGTCCACGTTTATATCAAACCACTTATTTTTCAAGGATTTCATAACAAATTTTTCTGTTACATTGTTTTTGGTTTCTCCTACTTCCAGGTCAGGCCACAAACTATTGGCCAAGCAAGCAGAGTGGGTGGGGTAAGCCCTGCTGACATTACTGCTCTCCTCATTATTCTTGAAGTCAATCGTAGGAGAGCTCAAGAACAGCGGAGGCACCAGAGATTGAAAGAAGTCATTACAGATACAGATCAACATTTGTCCCAAGTTCCATTGACCGAGACAATCATCTCTTGATATGTCCTGGGTTGGCTACAAATATTATCTGCGTATCAGTTTCCAAATTGAGTTGAATGCAGACTTACACCCCACTCAATTCAAGACGCATTAGAGAACTAGGCAAATGGGTGTCAAATTCAACTTCTGAAAATCATGAGACCTATCGGAAAGCTATGTGGTAATTATGTAAAGACGGGTTGTTCAGCAGAGTCTACAAAACTAACCACCAAATGCACTTCTTCCCCCATGCAATACAAGAATTTTGATCATCTTCGTCACACTACCACAGCAACAGATGTGAAGGTCAGCTTGGGGCCACTCTCAGGCGCAAGTGCAATAGTTGAGTAAAATTTTCTCGGCACTTGATCTATGTTTTCAACAATGAATTTATCTTAAAGTTTCTGCTGTGTAATAGCTTTGTAGTCTCACTGGATCAATGGGGATTGTTTTAGGAAGAATTATTTGCTTTTTCCAAAATATAAGTGACGTGGTATTCCAAACCAATAAAAACAAGCCATCTAATATAAATATTAACTTTTTTCATGACTTTTTGAGTTTATATCATATTTTTGTGTTTGGTAACTTGTATTTATTGGTTTGGAGTACTACGGCAATTATACTCTAGGGAGAACTCTTTGTTTAGTATTGTTCTGTGTAAATAGTGTATGTATACAGGTCTTGATTTAAGTGAAACTCTTTATAGTGGCTACAAACTTTGCTTATACAAAAGTATGTTAACTTTTAGAAAGTAGAAGTTACCCTAGCGTGTTTCAGCTTTTTTTTTTTTTGGTAAAATACTATTTTAGTCCCTAAACTTTATAAAAAATTTGATTTTCATTCCTAAACTTTAATAAATTCATTTTTCATCTTTAAACTACTTCATCTTTAAAGTACTAAAAAGTTTGTCTTTTATTCCTAAATTATTGAAAATATTTTATTTTTTTCCTCAAACTTTAAAAAAGATTTTGTTTTCATCCCTAAACTATCAAAAAAAAGCTCTTTTTCATCCCTATTTTTGTCACTAAACTATTGAAAAAACTATTTACAAAGTTTAAGAATGAAAAACAATTTTTTTATTTTTTTTGAAAAAAAGTTGCAGATTTTAGAATGCTCAACCCCTTCCAAGCTGGCTCTTAATGAAGAAGCAGGTGGTTCAAATGCAGTCTGGTTGGACTATCGGCCTGATTAAGAGGCATTTTCTCTCTCCTTTTTGGCTGGATAAATATGGCTACCAGACGCATATTTTAGATGTCAAAAATATATAATAAAAAAAAATGAAATGGAAAAAAAAAAATTTATTGAAGGGAACGAATTAAAAGTGAGCAAGACCAAGTTTATCAAGTACTTGAGGGAAAAAAAGAAAAAGAGTTAAATGCAACCTAGTGCTTCTTATCCTATTCCTCTAAAGGAAGGCAGAGGGCCCGGGAAGTAAAAAAGTTTGACAGATTGTAGATTTTTCTATTTTTATTTTTTAAAGATTTGCTTAGTTCTAAATTTTTTTTTTTTTTTTTTTTTAAGGCTTAGTTCTAGATTTCAAATAAGTGGTTCCCCCAACATGCACACGCATTTGTATGTAAAATTTATTGGACGTTACACGAGAACCGTGAGATCTATATTGGTCTAACAAATATAACAAAAGTTTCAATTAAGTAGTATTCAATTTCAAAATATTATTATGGTAGATCAAATTAAAACCAATAATTAATTATTTACCACTTAGAATTTGTTGTGAACGTAGCATTTTTCTTCGATTATCCCAAGCATGTAGGAACTAAGGCTGTAAAGGCTATGATCATTCTGAGTTACCTTCCTAAATTCTATAAATTTCCTAATCATCTGATGTTCTAGAGTCTATATGCGCTGTAAGAACTCAATAAGATTGTAAGGATATAATAGTCCATGTCTAGTTCTTTTTGCGGCACAAATATTTAGCCATCAACTTTCAATTTGCATTAACTATAAACCGACACCAATTGTCTCTCTCTCTCTCTCTCATACAGCTTGTGGGCATCGGTTTGTTTTGATACAATCCATGTTTTACGTAAACAAACGTTTGAATATGTCCACCATCTGAAAATCCCATCTCAGACCTCAATGCAACAACAGAACCTGGATGATTCATCTCTCGTGGACCCTGGTCCAACCCTAAGCCAATCTTTTTTTTTTTTTTTTTTTTTTAAGGCTTAGTTCTAGATTTCAAATAAGTGGTTCCCCCAACATGCACACGCATTTGTATGTAAAATTTATTGGACGTTACACGAGAACCGTGAGATCTATATTGGTCTAACAAATATAACAAAAGTTTCAATTAAGTAGTATTCAATTTCAAAATATTATTATGGTAGATCAAATTAAAACCAATAATTAATTATTTACCACTTAGAATTTGTTGTGAACGTAGCATTTTTCTTCGATTATCCCAAGCATGTAGGAACTAAGGCTGTAAAGGCTATGATCATTCTGAGTTACCTTCCTAAATTCTATAAATTTCCTAATCATCTGATGTTCTAGAGTCTATATGCGCTGTAAGAACTCAATAAGATTGTAAGGATATAATAGTCCATGTCTAGTTCTTTTTGCGGCACAAATATTTAGCCATCAACTTTCAATTTGCATTAACTATAAACCGACACCAATTGTCTCTCTCTCTCTCTCTCATACAGCTTGTGGGCATCGGTTTGTTTTGATACAATCCATGTTTTACGTAAACAAACGTTTGAATATGTCCACCATCTGAAAATCCCATCTCAGACCTCAATGCAACAACAGAACCTGGATGATTCATCTCTCGTGGACCCTGGTCCAACCCTAAGCCAATCTTGATCTTCGATCTTCTCATACAAACGAATATCAATAAAGGAGATGGATGATGAAAAAGACGAATCCTTAATCCAGGGTTAAAAATCCTTTTTTTGGTTTTTCTACATTACACAAATGCCTGCACCGGATCAAAGGGTCGGAAGCACGTTCATATGCCTTATCACAGTCCTTCTATTTATCTCTATCGCGGTTGGAGGCGGCTGCCTTATACTATACATAATCCAACCGGATGCATCTTATTCATCTTGGCTTCCCTTCGCTGGGGCGGCATTGGTTGGCCTTCCATGGTTGTTTTGGCTGTTCACGTGCTGCTATCGATGCATGTCCCGTAGATTTGGATTTAGGAGTGGCAGCGCTGCTGGTGGAGGAATTGGTGTCAGCGGTAGTGCACGTGAAGGAGGCAGCACTACAGGTGGTGGCGGCGGCGGCGGCGGTGGTGGTGGTGGTTCTAATGTTGTGAATGCAGCTGGTAATGTGGCCAATGAGGCTGGTTCCGTAGACCCAATTGTGAGATCTCCAGAAAGTGATGCAAGAAGGCGTGCTCAATTTGAAGCTATCCTAGCATTGGACGATGATGATGATCACGACAGCGAAGAAAGGAAGCCTAAAAAGAGAAGTTCATCGTCGAGCCATGAAATGTCTGTGGCTTCACATGAGAGTGAAATGCCATTGGCCTCATCAATGGCAGCTTGATCACATATGGGTAAGCAATATATATATATATATATATATGGACTCATCGATATATATCTTCATGCATATGGTTGCATCAGAATGGATCATGATTTGAAAGAGGAGATACTTTGAATGGATCGCACTTTTCACCTTGGAAGCCATTCCATTTCTTGATACAATGTTTATTTTTGTCTTTATTTTTTTGGGATTTTCCAAGACCTACACATATATTAAAAAAAAAAAAAAAAAAATTCATGATCTCAGATTATTTAAAGGTACGGCTCTTTCAATACTATAGGTCCTGCCTGAGTCTTGAAGCCTAGACCACACCCACATTGTCGTTGGTGATATAAATGGACTGCAATTTAAACCAAGATGGACCATCAATTCTCACGACCAGCTTTCTTTTGCTCTTTGGGAAATTGCATTTGCGTCTGCTCAAACAAAATGGAATTCCTAAGTTTATTGTCATCATGAAGATGATCTTCAAATAGTAGTAGGCACTTTTTGTCTTCATCTATCGCAAAACAACCTTATAGAATCTAATCATTTTTGTTCATTTTTCTCTTCCTTGATTTATTTACAAGTCATGTAGCAGGACATTTTTAGATATTGTTGATATTTTTTATTAATTGAAGGAAAATAGACAGGTTTATCGTCGTCCATTTGTATGATGTGCCACTTCTTTTTACAGTAGATGTTCAGAAAATTCGTAAGCTTCATTTATATCAAACAGTACTCCTATCACGAAATGGGTACATATCAGAGTTGTTTTCCTTAATATATATTATTGAGTCTTACTAGTCATAGTCGGAAATAATGAGTTCATATGCCCCTCCCTACCTTTTTTTTTCTTCAAGTTTTAATGTGAACAGGATTAACATTAAGAGTATGGATATGTCTTAGACCAATATTAGTGGTAAGGTTATTCAAAAATCTGAAGTGCCTCTCTTGGTATTTCTCTGTCATCCAAAGTTATGGAGTAGGAGATTGGAGAAGCCCTCTCTTGTTCTTGTTGTATGCATGCTATACCAGATCATGTTAAAGCTATCAATAAGTTCAAATCAATCTAAAAACACAACATTTTTGACAAAATTTTCACAATTGCTAACATAGTCTGTTGTGATTGATGCATAATATATAAAGTGATATTAGTGGTGAAATTATGTGAAAATATTGTTGTTCCAATTATTGTTTGCCAATTTTACATGTTTTAAAGCCATATAAGCAAGAGAAGAGATTCTTCGTACTCATCTTATAGGGATTGCCAATTGTTGCATCCCCTTTGTTGTTTGCCTCCATCTAAAGCTATGTTGATTTTTCTAATCTCTCATTATGCTAGATCATCTACCTATTTTTAACCCTTTCTCTCTCATTTTTTACTCTTCTTCTCCCTTTTATTCTCACCTAACTGTTATGCTTCCTCCAACTTTTTTCTTATCTCTTTTCTTCCCACTATTATCTACCTTATCATTACTCTTCCTTTATTTATTGCTCTTCCTTTAATTTTGACTCTTCTTCTCCTCATACTCTTTTTGTATAAATTTTCCATTCTTTTTCTCATTCTACATATTTTTCCCATGCAAAAATTATGTGATTACTCTCTCTCTCTCTCTCTCTCTCTCTCTCTCTCTCTCTTTGGTGAATTTTTATTATTTCTTGCAATTCTACTTTAGGTTAATGAAATTGTTTTAATTCTAGAGAGAACGAATTATAAATTATACCATATTACAAAATAATTATATATTCTCACTCATTGTGTGAGTCTGTGACTAGTTAATTTAAACATTTATGCAAAATGATAAAGGGTATGTAATGCACTAATGTGGATATTAGTTATAGAGCAGTGTTGCAAATAGAACTTTAACTACATTGAGCTGTAATATCATTTATGAGATAACTGAAGCTCACCAATTACATTGATTACCACATTAGTTTGTAAGTTCAACGTAGTAAAACGTAGTAAAAAACTGATAAAACTTTTTGCGTCTTTGTTAATATGGCAGATTGATAGTGGTAAATGAAAAAATGATGTTAGTGGTGGATATAGATGAAAACTAATAAAATTTTGCCAACCCAACTGTTGTGAAAATGTTATAAATTTTTTTGTGTATTGCTTTATTTTTTTAGAAGTACTACAATCACAACATTTTCACAACAAATCTTAAATGTTAAGTTGTTACTGGTTCTAATTTGAACCCATCATTAAAATTATTATTTTTTGACCACTAATAACAGCTAGTAATAACCTGCAACTTAGAATTTATTGTAATTCTTGAGAAAAATGTTGTGAACTTAGAATTTCTCTCTTCTTCTTTTTCCTTTTTTTTTTTTCATGTGATAAAAATATTATTTTATATATTGGTTAATATTTGAGTTTAATTGGTACTATTACAATGAAAGAAAGAACCCCATTGGACTATTGGTTAAAATTTGAGAACCTTTTTTTTACTTAGGAGCCTTAGGCGACCACCTCATTCGCCTATACTATAAAACCGGTTTTAAGTAGCTTTTTTATACACCTAGAGTAATGACAGGGACGCATTTTTTCATCATTGTTTTACAACTACTGACATGGTTTTTTGTGATTAGAGCAATATCAATTCTACCTAAATTTATCATTAACACTACTTTTGTTATGCACAAATCACAACAAGTTATATTAGCAGAGGAAAAAAAGTTATGTTGATACATCTAAGCAACAAACCTGATATTTTTATGACAAAATTTAATTACAAAATTGGTTTTAGCTTAAGACTACAACCTTACTCAATATTTTTTTTATTGGAAGTGAATTTCGACAAATCCACCATTAGATTACATCTTCTTCTTATATCTTTCATGCTTGCAATTTTTCTAGAAAATTAAAGAACAATGGCTATGTCATCAATAAATTGTTTAAATTACAAGTTTTTATAGTTTAAAATTAGGTATAAAATATAAGTTTATAAATTATATAGTAAATAATATTCGATTAACACAAAATTTTAACATATGTATTGAGAGCGTAAAGAACATGCAATTCAACGGTTAAAGTTTCAAAATATATAGTAAATTTTTTATTTTATTGAGTAAGATTGTAACCTTAGACTACAACCATTTTTGTAACTAAATTTTTTTTATATTTTTATCTCACTTAACTTCTTTTTTTTTTAATTGAAAGTGTGTGTCACGTAGGCATTCCATTAGGCATTAGGTAAACTTAAGCATTTCCCCTAAGTAAGATGATATGAAAGGCAAAAATTGAAATAATGTCACAACATGAAGGCACATAAATTTAAACAAATAAATTTTTAAGGACTAAAATGAAAACACCCTATATTTATGAGGAGAAAATTGATTGTTTGCCTATTTTTAAGAGCTTTAATTAAGGACTTAAAGTTGAAAAATAGTTTTAAGCTAAAGTTAGAAGAGTAATGTTACAAACACAAACTATTTTGCAACATTTTTACAAACTGCTAATATGGCTTTAATATTTTCCAAATAGTTATTGCAAATAAAAATGTGATATTAGTGATGGACTCATATTAAAACTTGTAAGAATTTGTCACATCAACAGTTTGTAAAAATTACCTGATATTTTTATGACAAAATTTAATTACAAAATTGGTTTTAGCTTAAGACTACAACCTTACTCAATATTTTTTTTATTGGAAGTGAATTTCGACAAATCCACCATTAGATTACATCTTCTTCTTATATCTTTCATGCTTGCAATTTTTCTAGAAAATTAAAGAACAATGGCTATGTCATCAATAAATTGTTTAAATTACAAGTTTTTATAGTTTAAAATTAGGTATAAAATATAAGTTTATAAATTATATAGTAAATAATATTCGATTAACAAAAAATTTTAACATATGTATTGAGAGCGTAAAGAACATGCAATTCAATGGTTAAAGTTTCAAAATATATAGTAAATTTTTTATTTTATTGAGTAAGATTGTAACCTTAGACTACAACCATTTTTGTAACTAAATTTTTTTCATATTTTTATCTCACTTAACTTCTTCTTTTTTTAATTGAAAGTGTGTGTCACGTAGGCATTCCATTAGGCATTAGGTAAACTTAAGCATTTCCCCTAAGTAAGATGATATGAAAGGCAAAAATTGAAATAATGTCACAACATGAAGGCACATAAATTTAAACAAATAAATTTTTAAGGACTAAAATGAAAACACCCTATATTTATGAGGAGAAAATTGATTGTTTGCCTATTTTTAAGAGCTTTAATTAAGGACTTAAAGTTGAAAAATAGTTTTAAGCTAAAGTTAGAAGAGTAATGTTACAAACACAAACTATTTTGCAACATTTTTACAAACTGCTAATATGGCTTTAATATTTTCCAAATAGTTATTGCAAATAAAAATGTGATATTAGTGATGGACTCATATTAAAACTTGTAAGAATTTGTCACATCAACAGTTTGTAAAAATATAGGGTGTATTCAACAGTTTGTCAACAATAAAAATTATTTCTAACTTGAAAGTTTTGTATTCAACTTGAAAGTTTTGTTTCTCTGTACCAAGGAAAGCTCTCTAGTCAGCTTTCTTTTACAGTAGAATAGAGGTCCCTTCCTTAGGAAGGAGCGTGAGTAACCCTTGGGATAACAAGGTTATACCAAGGTTTGTGGGGTTTTTTTTCCGGGGGTACTGGGAAACAGTGAGAAGTTTTTTTTTTTTTGGTTGTTCGTGGATTGGTGTTTTTTCCTTTTTCTCACCACCATGGATGATCTGACCTCAAATTGGAATCGACTTACTTTGTCAGAAAAAGAAGGTCCGGGTTGTTGTTTAGATGAGGAATTGAGTTCACCAGAGTTCAGTATTGTTACAAAGTTCCTCACTAAAAGAGCCCTGAACATCGATGCAATTGCTAAAACCTTCATCCCACTTTGGCGATCCAAAAATGGTTTCAAGGTCCGTCATTTGGGAGACCATAGAATTCTGTTTGTGTTTGATAACGAAGTTGAAGTAGATAGAGTGCTCCAGAGTGAACCATGGACTTTCGATAAGCATTTGGTCGTCATGGAAAAATATGACACAAATTACTCTGGTGATGAACTCAAACTGGATAGAACCTCTTTCTGGGTGCAAGTACACGGCCTCCCTATTAAGTTTATGAACGTGAGGGCAGCGGAGAAGATTTGTGAAGTTCTGGGAAGGGTCATACCTACTGCCAATCCAAGGGAAACAGAGGGTGGAAACTTTATTCGGGTTAGAGTCTCAATGGATATTACAGGTCCATTATGCCGCGGACGTTTGATTTCAATTGGCCAAGAAAAACAGATTTGGATTAGCTTCAAATACGAGAGACTACCGAATATTTGCTACTGGTGTGGTTGCTTTGATCATGACGATAAGGATTGCGAAATTTGGTTGAACAGTGAAGGTACATTAACAAATGATCAGAAGCAATTTGGACCAAATCTCAGGGCTGCTTGGGGGGGTTTTTTTTTTTGTGCTGAATTATTGGGTTTCAATATAAAAATACAGAAAAACTTTTTTATACCTACAATAAGATTTAAAACCTATGGCATTTACTTCATGATGCTCTTTGTCACTAGATCAATATATCAATGGGTTTCTTTTTTGGTGTTGGCATAATTCAAGTATTCATTTCACAATAATTAATCTTTAATCATTTGGTCAAGTCACGAATAGGTTTCTTTTCTAGTGTATGCAAAGTCAAACTTATTTCTCTTATTTGATGATAAAAAAAATTATCACTTAATAAACTAAAATCCATTCTTTCATCAGTTTTCGTATATAAAAGCTATTCCAATCTAGGGTAACATTTTCTTGTTTGCCAAAGGCTCTAAACGCTAGAACTCTTAATAGCAAAACCATTACATCTAAAACTTCAATTCCCAGAGCAATACCAAACGGACACACTCTTCAGGCAACTTTTCCTTCACGATCAATAATATATCACATATAAAAGTCTATTTACATATATATAAAGAATCCTTCTATGTCGAGTCAAGGAGTTAGACGTGCAAACCATACCCAATAACAAGATAGAGAAGACAAGACTTAATTTCAATCCAAGCTTTTCAGTCTACCTTGAATCTCGCCAGACACAATATGTCTGCATCCAATCCAAGGTCTGGATGTGCATCCATATGGCTCCTTTGTTCCGTTTTGTTTAGCTCTATAGTGGCCGGAGGCGGCTGCCTTATTGTATACCACCCTACCAAAGTCACAATCCACCTCTTGGCTTCCCGTTGCTGGGGTGACATTGGTTTGCCTTCCCTGGTTGTTTTGGTTCCTCACCTTCTTATATCAAGTCATTTCATGCGCGTGTCGATTTAGACTTCGTCTCCATGGTGTGGATGCTGGAGGAGATGGTGGAGCTCCAAATGTGGTGACAGAGCCTCCTAGCGACTCTCAAGGAAAGCAAGCTGGGCACCTAGGGGTTATGGTTGTGGGAAACCAAAATGGCCATGGTGGCTTGGAAAACAAAGTAGGTCGTCAAGCTATGCAAGCAACAATTTGCATGAGAGTGAAATGCCATTGGCCTAATCACTGGTATCTTAATAAAAATATTTGGTGGTTTAGAATTTTTGCTTTTTCTTCACATATAGTTGCATGACTTGCTTCAGATCGGATTGCAATTTGAAAGAAGAAATTCCTTGAATGGTTAATGGTTTATTATTTTTCACTAAGGAAGCCATTCTTTATATATTTGTTGCAATTTAATTTTCTTTTTAATTTTATACCTCCACAATATTCCACAAACATCTTCACCATTCTACAGATAATAGAGAAGCTAATAGAAGTGCAAATAGCGTAGCAAAAATAGGGGTTATTCAAAGAACTGATCTCCTTATTTGAATGATCCACTGCCTGTGGTGGAAAGTTTGTTAGCTTTTAATAAAGCTAAGCTTTTTTGTAACATACTAGTTATTTCTAATTAATATTATGTGCTTGTTTAACAAAATAAATAAATAAAAGCTAAAAGCTCAAATGCAGAATTTAATTCCAATACCTAAAAAAAATAAAAAAATAAAACCTTTCTAGTGCTTTATTTGATATCCTAGTAGAGACACCCTCTTTTGCAATTGAGAGTCAATTAAGGGCAAAATAGTCATTTTAACCACAAAATGGTAAAAACACCATTTGAACCATTGAGGAACATGAAATTAATTCCAAAATACATCAAAGTTCAAAATGATCAAAACGATGTGTTGAATGTAACAATCAGACTATCCAATCAAAAGATCAAGATACATCAAGATCTAACAATTAATGTGCATTCTTGCAATATTGGATCTAGTACATGTGATTATGATTAATTAATTTTAGGGAAAATTGCACTTTACCCACCTGTGGTTTGGCCCGTTTTAACAATGTCCACCCGTGGTTTAAAATTTGTCACTTAACCCACCTGAAGTGGCCTCCGTTAGACCCCCGTTACCCACCTCTCTCTTTTCACCGTTAAAAATAGGGGTAAATGTGTTTTTTTTTTTTTTCATTATATTTTATGTCTCTCTCCTCTTTTCTCCCTTCTTATTCTTCTTCACATAAAACATAAAAGAAAACCAATACACCTACAGTCACAAAAAAAGCCACAAATCCATGTGAATATACATCCACAGATTCACTAGCCTTCAACTGCAAAAATCCAAAAATTGACTACATAATTCTTCATAGAGCAATCACAAAATAAAACTTTAACCCTATTTCTTTTGCTGGGTTCTCTAAAAAAACCCAGATTTGCAAGTAAAAAAAAAAAGATTTGACAAAAAAAAAAAAAACTAGCAATTTGCCTCTTTTAGTTACATCAATTTTTTTTCTTTTCCTTTTCTTCAGTTTCTCAGCAAACAAACAGAGAATGAAGAAATAGAATTTCAATAATCTCTTCGAAATCAACTGAAGCAAGTAAACTAATTACATTTAAATTTCACTAACACAGTAACCTTTTATTCCTTTTCCTTCATTTTCTCAAGAAACAAACATTTACCACAGGGACTTTACAAGTAAAAAAAAAAAAAAAAATCTGCAAAAAAAAAAACCCAACAATCTGTTCAAATTTTTTGGGTTTAATGGATTTCTCATTTCTCATTAACCACAAGGACTTTCTCAACCAATTCCTTGGCCTCCTTCAACCCCAAATCCATGAACATGCTCACCTCTTTTATGATTTTGATCTTCACCGCCGCGTCGTACTTCTCCAGCTACAAATCGAATGCACTCTTCTCGATGGCTTTGGCCTCCATGCCCGACCTGGCTCCGAATCCGAAAGTTGCAGATGGGCCAAGCTCAGAGACTGCTGGGCTGTACTTGTTGAGCTTGTAGTGTTCGAGCTTGGTGAGGTCTTGTCGGCAATTCACTTGAGCTTCTGGGTGCGAGTCTCGATGGCCGTGCACAAAATGCGAGCGAGTGGTTTGCCATTGAGAGTGAAGAGACTGGTTAGGGACTTGGTGGGGATTCAATACACCCTCCTTGCTTGCAATTGTTCAAATTTCACTTTGGAAATCTAAGTGAAGAGAGAAAGGGATTATGGGTTTGGGGATTTTTAAGGATTCTAGGGTAGAGAGAGGGAGAGAGCTCGTTCTTCCTTTTAGGATTCTATTTGGGTTTTAATTTTGGCTTATATAGTAAATGAGATTTTCTAACAAAAATGGTAGAGATGGGTAACGGGCGTCTAACGGAGGCCACCTCAGGTGGGTTAAGTGACAAATTTCAAATCACGGGTGGGCATTGTTAAAACGGGCCAAACCACAGGTGGGTAAAGTGTAATTTTCCCTTTATTTTAATTGGTTATCAAATAAATTAATTAATAACATGTCAAAATCTCATTGATTTAAATTTTCAAATAAGATTGTAATAAAAGTATTGGATAAATCCTAGGGATAAATAATTATGATTTTTGAAATTTAAATCAATTATCTTGAAAAAAAAAAAGAGATGATTACTTCAGTTTAAAGGCCATAAATATCTTAGAAGGTAATCCGATCATTATGTGGTTTGGAAAAACATTAAAATGACATAATTATTCTCAAACAAATCAGAAAATTGAGCTAAAATCATGCATGAGTTCTTAATATAGAGCCAAAGTAGTATTTTTGTCTAGATAGTAAGTGTCAAACAGTACTCAATATTTTGGTTCAGACTCCGGATAATAAGTGTCAAATAGAACTTTAGTCTAGAAACTTTAGATCGTTAAACTTTGACGTCGGTTTTCAAAAACTCCAAACTAGAGGGATGGGAGGGAAAGTTAAACTTTCTAATCCTTTCCCCTTTATAAATACAAGAATAAATAATTAGAAAACAATCTTAAATCTTTGAAGGGATATTGACAACTAGCATTCAAAATTTCAGATTCAATAGTGTTGTAGAGAGAAATTAGGTTGATCACTATGCAACATTATTCTCTACAAGGAGCACAACCGGAGATTTATTTTCACTCATTTCCCACCTCCTAAACACCATTTTCTCATCACTCAAGTCAAGTACCACAATCCCAAAACCCTAGAGACAATAGAATCATCAAATGCCCTAAATACCTCTTGATTTGACTCCAAAAACTTCTTTCGTTGAAGTTCCTGCGAACCGTTCTTCATGATTATTATTCAACCTCAAGCTGATAAACTCTTAAAGCCTGTTTCAAGAACACACCATTCACAAACTAGAAGGAGTCAGGTTGCATACCACAAATCAACAACACACAACAACTACAACTACAAGCACAGCTCCCTCAAACATGCAAGTGAAAGATTCGTGAATTGATCCAAGGAGACCAAGCAGTAGCAACTCAATCAACATTCTTAAAGGTAATCCACCATCAAATCATTTACTAGAGGAAATGCATGCAAGTAGGTATTGGAATCTAGTATACTTTTCATTATAGTTTGATTATAAAATTGCATCATATGATGAATTTTGATGACATGCGTTGATGTTTGATTTAATCATGCATATAACATAATGAGCATGCATTCTATGATTAATTTTAAATAAATATGATTCAAATATTATGACTAAAATAATGTAATTCCTCTATAATTCATGATATAATAATGACATGATTGAATGTATGACTTGTTCATAACATGATATAACTATTACTTTCTCGAAAGTTTGATCTTCTTATTGGAAATAATTTGTGCCTAACACCTTTTCGTTTTGAAAACTAGTCTCTGAACTTAGATTTCGGATTTGTTCCTTATCAATGTAATTTTTTTTTTCTATTTTGTAACTAGGAAGCAAAATCAAGTCATCTTTCTTTTCTAGATTGTAATTAGGAATCAAAGTCATGTAATCTTTCTTTTCAAGATTGTGTATATGATGAACCATGTAATTTTAATAATTTCAATAATGCAATTTTCAACTTATTCAATAAATATGTTTTTCATGAGATTTTCTTAATTAATTTTTCCTCTTTAATTAAATTAAATGGGGACTCCATTATAAAACCATAAATCTAAGAGGTAAGACATTGTTGATTAAGTAATTATTTGAGGGTTCAATCGTCTCCTCAAAGACTCAAATCTTCACACCCAAATATATAGTGTTTGGATTTTTGCATGAAATTGGACTTTGAAGATGTTACACATGGCATATGTTGAATCTCACATCGAGTATATATTAGGTCAGACTAAGTTATATTATAAAAAAATAAACAAGTACAAGAAATCTTAATTATAACTTGACTAATCCTAACAATGAGGATGTACATGATTGAAGTGGGAGAATTATTTCAAAATAAGAAAAAAAAAATATTGAAGTGGGGGAGTGATATCCTAGATACTAATTTTAGGGGTGGCAAAATTGGACACAATCCACGAACTCGACATGACATGACACGAAATTAGAAGGTTATAAGTTAAGGCTTAATGGGTTCGTGCCATATTCGGGTTAATACAACTGACCCGTTTAATAAATGAGTTAGGTTAGTATTCAATATATGGAATCCATTTGACCCGTTAAACTCATTTAATTAGTGACATTTTATCAATATATCTATCAAACCCTAAGTATATAAACTTATTAGTTGTTGTGGATTATTTTCTTTGATATATTGTGATCGATTATTTGTGATATTGAGATATGCTTTAGTTTTGAATGACTATTTGTGATGCAATTACTCGTTAGTTTTGAATTTTATATTAAAAGTATTTATTCATTTTTTTTTTTCATAAATATTTTTTTTTTCATTTTGATAAAATTTGATAAACAGGACGACACGACTGACCTGTTTAATAAATGGGTCGTATTAGGGTTGAGAAATCTTGACCCGTTTAATAAACATGTTGGGTTACTATTGACCTATATAATCGGATACTCATAAGTTAACACAACACGAACACAAATTGCTACCCCTAACTCTAATTTCATATTGTAATCTTTCTCTTCTATTTTTTACTTCATGCTTGTCGATTAATTACGTTGCAAAAGACTAAAGTTATTCCTTATGTTGATACTCGAACACAAAGGGTCTATAGTCTATGAATGAAGCTATTCCAAAGCAATCAATATATAATAATGGAGGTTTTTTCAATAAATTTGCCAAAGCTCCTGTTACACTATATCACTAGTACTTCATCACTAGCAATTTTTAAATATTTCATTCCACTCTCATTGTCTTCACTAAAAGATCTCATTTATGCCTTACTAAATTCTATTATTAAAGGCCCTACCCTTTTGTTGTGGTACTTTAGGTTAAATAATGTGTTTGAGATTGGTAAGAGAATGTAATTAAAAGTATGTGTATTTAACAATTAGTTTGTTTCTTAAATAAAAAATAATAAAAAAATTTCTACCATTGCACTTTGTCCAACCTTTTCTCTTTTTTAATTTATTTTTTGTTGTTGTGAAAATGTCCTATCATTCAATCCAATTTCCTTTATGCATTCTTAAATCCTAGTGGTTTTGTTGGGTCTGGGGTTGTGAATTTTTTTTATTTGATTTATAAATTATTTTAAATATATTTTTTGTATTTTGGATATTAGTGAGAGAAAGTTTGAATTTTAATTTTTTTTAATCCTAAAAGTTTTTGTTTCAACTTTTTTTTTCTTTTATTTATAATTCTTTAAGATACTTTTCCGGCGTATTAGATAAAAGGGAGCAAAAATGTTAATTTTGATGTGTTTTCTTTGTTTAATCATGGTTTTATTGGGTTTTGGGTCCTAAAAGTGTTTTCTTTCTTTTTATTTTCTTTTTCTTTGATTTATTAATTTTTTTTAGTTTTATGTTTTTGGATATATGGATAGATAATTTGGATTTTAACAAAGTTTGTTTTTAAGGAATAAATATTAGGGGTACTTTGATGATGCAGAAACTTTTGTAGGTAAATGTTAGGAGTGAATACTTTTTATATCTTATGTTTTAAGTTCGTGAAAAAATTGTTTTTCCTTTCAATTTAATAATGAAAAAATAATTTATATACATATATATATATATATGTGGGGCCCGTGGGCCTGATAGCCTCGGCCCATCGTGTAGTAGGCCCAAGGCCCACGCCGAGGAAGACTGACCATTCAAGGCTAAATTGGGGAAAGCCTCTTTTCCGGATCCACGCCGAGGACCTCTTCGTCCTCGGCATGCCAAGGATGATTTTGGGAAAGACCAGGTCCAGAGCAAGCTGTCACCCTCACACTTAATGCATTCACCTAACCCCTCTGGCCGCATTAATGGGGATATAACCCCTTAGTAGGGCAACGTTGATCAGAGTGAACCACTTGAGTATTGATAAGACCTATTACTAACTTGAATCTAGGTGACACTCTGGTTTTTCTACAGATACTTATTTTCTCCATAGGTTCAAGTCCTGGACCATGCAATACCTTGATTTTGTCTAGTACTTAGTTTTAATGTGTGAATAGTTTTAACATGGGCTTGGGTCCGAGGACCATGCAATGCCTTGGTTCTGTATAAATAATTTTAACATAGGCTTGGGTCCGAGGACCATGCAATGCCTTCGCCTTGGTTCTGTATAAATAATTTTAACATAGGTTTGGGTCCGAGGACCATGCAATGCCTTGGTTCTGTATGAATAATTTTAACATAGGCTTGGGTCCAGGACCATGCAATGCTTGGTTTTGTCTACTACTTCTATTTTTCTGTAAGTATCTAGTTTCCCCATAGGTTTGAGTCCGAGGACCATACAATACCTTGGTTCTGTGTGAATAATTTTAACATAGGCTTGGGTCCGAGGACCATGCAATGCCTTGGTTTTGTATAAATAATTTAACATAGGCTTGGGTCTGAGGACCATGCAATGCCTTAGTTCTGATATAATAATTTTAACATAGGCTTGGGTCTGAGGACCATGCAATGCCTTGGTTCTGTATGAATAATTTTAACATAGGCTTGGGTCCGAGGACCATGCAATGCCTTGGTTCTGTATGAATAATTTTAACATAGGCTTGGGTCCGAGGACCATACAATGCCTTGGTTCTGTATAAATAATTTTAACATAGGCTTGGGTCCGAGGACCATGCAATGCCTTGGTTCTGTATGAATAATTTTAACATAGGCTTGGGTCCAAGGACCATGCAATGCCTTGGTTCTGTCTAGTACCCAGGTACAATGGTGTGAATAGTTTTACCATAGGCTTGGGTCCGAGGACCATGCAATACCTTGGTTCTGTCTACCACTTTTATTTTTCTGTAAGTATCTAGTTTCCTCATAGGTTTGAGTTCGAGGACCATGCAATACCTTAGTTCTGTCTAGTACCCAGGTACAATGGTGTGAATAGTTTTATCATAGGCTTGGGTCCGAGGACCATGCAATACCTTGGTTCTGTCTACCACTTCTATTTTTCTGTAAGTATCTAGTTTCCTCATAAGTTTGAGTCTGAGGACCATACAATACCTTGGTTCTGTCTAGTACCCAGGTACAATGGTGTGAATAGTTTTACTATAGGCTTGGGTCCGAGGACCATGCAATACCTTAGTTCTGTCTACCACTTCTATTTTTCTGTAAGTATCTAGTTTCCCCATAGGTTTGAGTCCGAGGATCATGCAATACCTTGGTTCTGTCTAGTACCCAAGTACAATGGTGTGAATAGTTTTACCATAGGCTTGGGTCCGAGGACTATGCAATACCTTGGTTCTATCTACCACTTCTATTTTTCTGTAAGTATCTAGTTTCCCATAGGTTTGAGTCGAGGACCATGCAATACCTTGGTTCTGTCTAGTACCCAAGTACAATGGTGTGAATAGTTTTACCATAGGCTTGGGTCCGAGGACCATGCAATACCTTGGTTCTATCTACCACTTCTATTTTTTTGTAAGTATCTAGTTTCCCCATAGGTTTGAGTCCGAGGACCATGCAATACCTTGGTTCTGTCTAGTACCAGGTACAATGGTGTGAATAGTTTTACTATAGGCTTGGGTCCGAGAACCATGTAATACCTTGGTTCTGTCTACCACTTCTATTTTTCTGTAAGTATCTAGTTTCCCCATAGGTTTGAGTCTGAGGACCATGCAATATCTTGGTTCTGTTTAGTACCCAGGTACAATGGTGTGAATAGTTTTACCATAGGCTTGGGTCTGAGGACCATGCAATACCTTGGTTCTGTTTACCACTTCTATTTTTCTGTAAGTAGGGGTTTGTCCTCGGACCGCTTTACTGGAGATGATTTCTCCTTGGGTCCGATTATGATCTTTACACGTGACGTTGATCTCGCCTCCAGCTCGAGCCCCCATCTTTTTCATTTATGAAGCGCCCTTTGTCCGTTCGTGTTCCGCGCTTGACGCTTCGGTGCGCGAAACGCGCCTTCATTAATGTCCTCGTGAATTAACACGAGTCCAATGGTCTACGGCCCCCTTGGAATTTGGTAGCTTCATTATTAGCCCTGCTGATAACTCTCTTTTCGAATTCTGCATAAATTAATTCTTACCAACCTTCATCCCTTATATAAGGTGGGGGAATGGTTTCTCCATAATCCATGAACCTCCCAACACAAACAGAAAGAACATACCCTTTCAACTCCCCAAGCCCCTTTAACAACTCCGCCGAAATTGTGACTGGAGTTGGCAAATATGAGGCGGCTTTGGGCAGGTGTAAGGACATCCGTGTCAAGAGCCGTTATGGCCGCAGCCCCCACTGGGCTTCCGGTGCGGCAGAATCTAGGCGTAACCCCGATGACGCCATACAAGGTGGCCCGGAGGGATGTTGTTGAAGTACCTAACGTCTCTCCTCGGAGCGCACCCCCGACGAAGAAGACGTGCGAATTCATGTCATGGGCGGTGCTTGAGTGTTGCTGTCTCCAACGGCCAACACTCGTGAGGATTGAAGAGAATCAAGGGAACATCATGGGGGAAGGTGTCCCAGAGCCCCTGCATCTGCTCCTCTCTTTGTTCAAGCTCCGCCGCTCCGAGAAAGGAGTTGTTGGTAGCCTTAAAACAAGCTGGCCCTCCCCCTTCCCTGCTTTTAGTGTCAAGCTCTTCCATTCTCTTGATGCCAATAAAACCGCCGTTCCAAGAAAGGAGTTGTTGGTAACCTTGAAACAAGCTGGCCCTCCCCCTTCCCTGCTTTTAGTGTCAAGCTCTCCCATTCTCTTGATGCCAATAAAAGCACGGCTTGACACTTCCCTCTGGTTAGTTTTTTAGGGCGGGTCCACCTGGGCCTCTGATTGTAGAACTAGCTGGTAGGATTAGCTTGTAAATTTGTTTGTAAAACACGCCTGTCTGAGCCTCTGATTGTAATTTGTACTTTTTCTATTTATGAAATAATATCAAGATTTCTCTTTTCGCTGTCAACTCTGCTATTTTCTTTTTTCTCTTTTTTTTTTTTTGTTTTTTGTTTTTTGTTTTTTAACTTCGCCAACCTACTGTAAAACGACCACTTCGAACAATCGCCTGGTGCACCGGCCAGCGCCCTAATCCTTCCCACAGACGGCGCCAATTGTAGGGACTCAATTTGGATTAGACCCAGAGTATGAATGGGTTTTCAGCCCAACTAGCCCAAAAATAAATTTATAGAGAGTGGATTGAAGGTTTAGGCACTGGCGTCGTTCACCAAACATGAACTTTCTTCTTTTATAAAAGAAAATACTTAGAACTTATTTACAAATGGGGGGATGCTCCTCGGCCCGTGGCAGGAGCCCTTTTCTTCTCCTCCTTCCCCCCTTCCTATCTTACTTTACTCGCTTTTCTTATATAGTCTTCATCGTCCTATCTCTTCTTCCATCTGTTGATCATCCATTCGCCTTTCTTTGGCCGTCCGTCCCTTCAG
>NW_027069919.1:319497-392252 GCF_002906115.3 Quercus suber | reverse complement strand
CTTCTTCTTCTTCTATTTATTTATTTATTTATTTATAATTTATTTTTTATGAGAAGTTTGTGCTTCTTTATTAGCAATACTAATTACAAACCCTAATGATAGGTGAAAACACCATTTTAGTCCTTATATTTTAGGGTAACGGTTAATTTAGTCCTTACCTTTAGTGGTAGTCAATTTGATCTCTATTATTTTCAACTTGTTGTCAATTTAGTCCCTATTATTAACTCACTAACGAAAAATTCTTGCGTGGCAAATGGTCTGCCTTATTGACACACATGTGGCTGACATAATAATATAAAATCAATTAATTAAATATTAAAAAAGCCACACAAGCATTTTAATAATAAAATAAATCCATGTCAGACAAAAAATTTTAAAAAGATTAATTAAAAGAAAAAAAAGATTTTTTTTTTTTTAAACTTCAATTTCTTTTATTTTCTTTTGACTTCTTGCACTCTCTTAATTTCTGTTTCTATGCACAACACCCAGGAACACAACAATCTAACTTAAACCAAACAATAATTTATCAAATATCAAGACTCAATTTTCTTTTCAATTCTTTTCTTTTAATCTATTTTCTTAGTAGCCACATAATAATCATTCAACTATATATCAAAACCTCCACAAATTTGACTATCAACAATGGTTATTAGAAATTATAGATTTAGATTTGTGTGTGAGTCTGTGAAGAATGAGAGAGAAGGAAGGTGAGGGAAACTAAGAAAGTGCTCGGTATTGGGATTTTTATGGCTAAACACTCAATATTGGGAGTTGATTTTATATTGTGGTGTTGCTGGGTATTGTGTTTGGAAAATAAGAATTAAAGTGCAAGAATTCTAAAGAAAATAAAAGAAAGTGAGGATTTCTTAAAAAAAAAAAAAATAATTTTGTTTATTTTTTTTTCTTTTAATTAATCTTTTTAGAAATTTTATGTCTGACATGGATTTCCTTTATTATTAAAATGCTTATGTGACTTTTGTAATATTTAATTATTTGATTTTATATTATTATGTTAGCCCCATGTGCACCAACAAGGAAAACAGTTTGATATGTAAGCATTTTCCGTTAGTGAATTAACGGTAAGAATTAAATTGACTCTAAGTTGAAAATAACAGTGACCAAATTGACTGTTACCAAAATGTAGGGACCAAAATAGTGTTTTCACCTATAATTAACTAATGTGTAGCCCCGTGAATATGCGCGGATAGTCGGGTACAATTAAAAATAGTCACAATTATACGATTCAAATTATATATATATATATATATTTATTTATAAGAAGTTTAAATTATACATGGTATTAGCTTACATTTTTCAAAACCATACATTTCTAAAATATGTATTGATTTCTTATATTATATATATATATATATATAATTTATAATTTAATTAGTCTTAAACTCTTCGATTTTTGCAACTAATAATTCACTTGTCATAAAAATTAAAAACTTAGATAGACACATGACGGAAAATTGGACTTCAATTAAAATCCAATTTTGAATCTAATTGGATTTGGACTCTTTAATTTTTACAATCAATAATTCACTTGACACAAAATTAAAAATTAAATGGGACACGTGGCACAAAATTGAGAATCCAATATTTAAAATCTAATTGGATTTTCTCTATATTTTGACTAATAATATATATATATATATATTTGTAGGGACTCAATTTGGATTAGACCCAGAGTATGAATGGGTTTTCAGCCCAACTAGCCCAAACAATAAATTTATAGAGAGTGGATTGAAGGTTTAGGCACTGGCGTCGTTCACCAAACATGAACTTTCTTCTTTTATAAAAGAAAATACTTAGAACTTATTTACAAATGGGGGGATGCTCCTCGGCCCGTGGCAAGGAGCCTTTTTCTTCTCCTCTTCCCCCCTTCCTATCTTACTTTACTCGCTTTTCTTTTATAGTCTTCATCGTCCTATCTCATTCTTCCATCTGTTGATCATCCATTCGCCTTTCTTTTGGCCGTCCGTCCCTCAGAGGTCTTATCAGTACTCAAGTGGTTCACTCTGACTAATTAAATTATAAATTATATATATATATATATATATATATAATATAAGAAATCAATACATATTTTAGAAATGTATGGTTTTGAAAAATGTAAGCTAATACCATGTATAATTTAAACTTCTTATAAATAAATATATATATATATATATAATTTGAATCGTATAATTGTGACTATTTTTAATTGTACCCGACTATCCGCGCATATTCACGGGGCTACACATTAGTTAATTATAGGTGAAAACACTATTTTGGTCCCTACATTTTGGTAACAGTCAATTTGGTCACTGTTATTTTCAACTTAGAGTCAATTTAATTCTTACCGTTAATTCACTAACGGAAAATGCTTACATATCAAACTGTTTTCCTTGTTGGTGCACATGGGGCTAACATAATAATATAAAATCAAATAATTAAATATTACAAAAGTCACATAAGCATTTTAATAATAAAGGAAATCCATGTCAGACATAAAATTTCTAAAAAGATTAATTAAAAGAAAAAAAAATAAACAAAATTATTTTTTTTTTTTTTAAGAAATCCTCACTTTCTTTTATTTTCTTTAGAATTCTTGCACTTTAATTCTTATTTTCCAAACACAATACCCAGCAACACCACAATATAAAATCAACTCCCAATATTGAGTGTTTAGCCATAAAAATCCCAATACCGAGCACTTTCTTAGTTTCCCTCACCTTCCTTCTCTCTCATTCTTCACAGACTCACACACAAATCTAAATCTATAATTTCTAATAACCATTGTTGATAGTCAAATTTGTGGAGGTTTTGATAGTTGAATGATTATTATGTGGCTACTAAGAAAATAGATTAAAAGAAAAGAATTGAAAAGAAAATTGAGTCTTGATATTTGATAAATTATTGTTTGGTTTAAGTTAGATTGTTGTGTTCCTGGGTGTTGTGCATAGAAACAGAAATTAAGAGAGTGCAAGAAGTCAAAAGAAAATAAAAGAAATTGAAGTTTAAAAAAAAAAAAATCTTTTTTTTCTTTTAATTAATCTTTTTAAAATTTTTTGTCTGACATGGATTTATTTTATTATTAAAATGCTTGTGTGGCTTTTTTAATATTTAATTAATTGATTTTATATTATTATGTCAGCCACATGTGTGTCAATAAGGCAGACCATTTGCCACGCAAGAATTTTTCGTTAGTGAGTTAATAATAGGGACTAAATTGACAACAAGTTGAAAATAATAGAGATCAAATTGACTACCACTAAAGGTAAGGACTAAATTAACCGTTACCCTAAAATATAAGGACTAAAATGGTGTTTTCACCTATCATTAGGGTTTGTAATTAGTATTGCTAATAAAGAAGCACAAACTTCTCATAAAAAATAAATTATAAATAAATAAATAAATAAATAAAAGAAGAAGAAGAAGCACATACTCGTATAAAAGTTTATTTTCTGTGTGATATGAGAGTTTGCTAATCATTTACTATAACTTCTCCCAATTGTCATTATCATGATTCATGATAATTAAAATCCTGGAAGTAATAGTTTGAATCAATAACCGCGCCTACTTGATCTTTTAAGACTTTCCAAGTTCCAAGAGTATATGATATTACCTACATATTTAGTATTTACAACAAGAGCCATTGCGTGCTTTGACTGTAGGTTGCAATTTGTCAAATTGATGTTTCCATTTTGTGTAAAGATATTATTTTATGAGTGGAGCAGAATATAGAGTATAATGTCATTTAAAATTAGCATATACTATTTGTAGGGACTGGGCTTCAGCACTTTTACTATTGGATGAGTGGACTCAGGCCTAGCTAGCCCAATACAATGAATTTGTAGAGAATGGGTTTAAGAACTTGGCCTTAATGAGAATTACAATAACTAGACATGGTTATGAATGGATCAAATAACAAGGAAAACAAACTTAAAGTGTGAAACTCTGTCCTCGGCCCCCAATTGAGGGACTTGAAGTTCTTCTTGTTTTCTTAGTGTCTAGTTACAAAGGTTTCTAAGATGATACCAGCTACTATAATGATTTCTGCTTCCTTGCCTCCCTTTTCCAGAAGGATTTCTTACGTTATATACCCTCTTTCAGTTGATCTTGGCCCTTCATTTGTTAATCATGCAGGTTACTACCTGAGTGCTTGTCCCATCAGCCGCCTTTCTCAGCTTTCTGTGAGATGCTGCAACTTAGACAATACTGTTCAAGGGTTATTTCCTCATTAATGCAGCCAGGATGTGAGTTGTGGGCATTTAATATGGGGGTGGCAGTTTCTCCTTAAATTGCTCCTCCATCAGGCTTCCATGGCTGACCCCTTGCGCTTGTCTTTTTCTTGAGATGCTTTTGGAGGCTGCCTTTGATGGCGTGTTGCTCTTCCCTTCTATTATCTCAGCTCGCCGTGGACGGGATCATCCTCGACGATGTATCTTGGCAGCTTGGACTTTCTACTTTCATCATCGGACATTTCTACCTCCTCATCGTGGGCCTTTGGGCCTAGTATAAGGTGGCCTGGGGTTGCCAGATTCTTAGGCCCCACAATAGCCTCTCAAAATCCTGCTATCCAGCTCCTCGAACGGGGAGGAAGATTTTGATGTCCTCGAGCCCTTGTCGTGGCTTGTCAAGTCTTGTCCTTCGTCAGTGCCAGAGTCTTTTCATTTGCCAAGGCATGTTTACGGTGCTTCGGTATGCAAAGTGCGCCCTCATTAAATTCTAACTACTTTGTACTCCCCACGTTCTACAGTGTGATGCCAATCCAATGGCTAGTGTTTTTATTGGTTATCGAGCAAGAGTTTTCCCGCTTTTGGGTTTTCTCTTTGATATAAATATCTTTCAAATCAACTTCGTTCACTACTTTAGCATTCCATTCGTTTTAGCGCACATACCTTGAATCTGCATACTTCCCCTGCGTATCTGTGTCTTTATAAATACTTAAAGCTTGTTTGAGGATCCTCCCACCTGTTTCGTAAGTCCTCTCAAACTTTTCCTCTTTGTTATACTGCACTTTCTCCTTCTTTCCGCCTTTTTTCTTTTTATATATCCTCGGCCCCATTCTCTTTCCTTAGTCTTTTTACTTCTCTATTCCTTTTGTAGAAATGGGTAGGTTTAAGAGTTTAGTAGATTCTAAGGATGCCACGGCGGATTTTAGGGCCCAATACAGGATTCCTCCTAATGTTGGCCTTAGGTATTGTGAGGAGGGGGAGTGGTTTGAGAAAAGGCAGGAGGGTGAGGTGGTGATCCCCATGATCACCTTTATAGAAGTGGCATGAGGATTCCAATGGGGGAGGTTATGAGGAGTTACCTTAGGTTCTTTCGATTAGCCCCTACCCAGTGCACTCCCAATGTATTCAGGATATTGGGCTATGTAGATGTGCTAAATGAGAAGATGGGGTTAGGGCTAACTCACCACGATGTTAATTGGGTGTATACCTTCATTATTTGAAGGGGAAAGGGTACTACCTGAAGACGAGGAAGCCTACAATTAGACTCATATAATGCCTCCCTAAGTCCAGTAAGGGCCTAAATAAGGACTTTTTGATCATGTATAGGGAATGGCATGATGGCCTCCCCTGTCCAACACAGGAAGGGCGACCAGGTGTGGTTCCAGGGTTAGTATGAATGATTGGTTTTTTCTTTTTTTTAATACTATGTGGGGTTGGCGTTACTTTACTGCCATTGACATGTTCTTCGTGGATTTTGCAAACAGACACGCCCTTGAGCCAAACTTCAGTCTAGTCAACAGAAAAAGTTTGGACAAAATCCTCAAGTCCGAGGTGTTCGTTAACGAGGAAGACGACCAACTTCGGGCAGCTCATCTGATTCGGGGGATCACGCCTATCTCACGCGCCTTTCAAGCACCCAAGTGTGTGATAAAGGCCAAAGATCCCCGTTTACACCGCATTAGTGTGGCTGTGGAGGGGTTTCTTCTTCCCAAGGACGCTGTAATTCCAGAGGGCGTACCCTTAGTGGGCTCATTTTCCTCCCATCCCAAGGTAGAGGAAGGGGAAGAGGAAAATTCAGAGAAAGAAGGAGAAATCGTGAATTTGGGCTCATCCGAGGACGAATTTGAAGTCTTCAACAGGGACCAATCACCCGAGGATCCTCATGGTGACCTAGGCGACCCAAGCTGTATAGAAGCGAACCTTGCCTCGGTGGATATCATCTCGAAAGAGGATATGGGCATTCAAAGGAAATCAAAAAAGAGTTTGCTGGAGCTCATAGAATCCCAACCTGGGACAGGTGCACCCAGCGAACCGTCCCTCCCCAAGCTTCCTCCTCCTCCCTCAAAACTTCCTCCTCCTCCTACTCAACTGTCCTTGCCTCCCAAGGTAGAACTGGTCGACCTGAAGAGGAAAAGAGAGGAGAAGGGCAAGGACGTGATAGAGGCTGGAAGGTCCCACCCAACATCCGAAGATGAGTCCCCACGAGCAGCGAAGCAGCCAAAGATTGGACCAGGGGGACAGAGGGGTTCAGATAGAAGAGATACTCAGCCCACTGAGCCCCAAGCCTGGTTTCCAGCCCCAATGCTCCATGGTGAGCCCTTAACAGAGAACGCATCTATTCGGGACTTCCATGGAGGCACTGGATGCCATGTGGCCTTGGCTTTGGAGGAGGCTCATCTGCTTCTAGCTGATATGGCCGAGCTATGGAGTATTAGGAGGCCAAAGGTTTTCCTGAACCTCAAAAGATACTTGGGCATGGTATGCATCCCCTCTTTTTCCCTAGTCACTTTACCTTAGCTTGTAAGGTTACTAACTCATTTTTCTTTTCTTCCTTCTTCCTTTTTTTTTATAAGGCTGTCCAAGCGACTTTTAGGATTGAGGAGATAAACAACTCCTGCTACCGTCAATTGGACGAAAAGAGGAGCAGGCGCTCGGCAGCCGTGGAGTCCCTTAAGATCGCTGACCACTCCAACCAAGATCTAAGGAATAAATTAAGTGAGGAGGAGCAGGCGAGGAAAAGTGCTGACTCAGCCTTGGCATGTGCGCAAAAACAAGCTAAGGACCAGAGGCTGCTTCTTCGTGACGCTAAGGCACAGCTGGCCACTTCTAAAGAGCAAGTAGCAACCCTTCAGAAGAAGCTAGCTGAGGTCCAAAAAGAGAAAGATCACGTTGAGAAGGCTCGGGTTGAGGCTGTGAGCGCAAGGGCAGAGGCCAAGAAGGCCAAGGAAGCGGCTGAGCAGTACGATTACGACATCGGTGTGGCTGAGACCAAGAATACCCTTATTCATTCCTGTTTATTCCCATAAAAATAATAATATGCTTCCTGTGTTATTTAAAAACTGAATAAACTTGAAAAACATAGAATAAGGAAATAAATGGAAGAGAACAGCATAGCTGAAGTAGGGATGGCATATAATATGCTAAGCAGTAGGGATGGCATATAATATGCTAAGCAGTTATGTTTTCAACCGCTATACAGTTCTTGATCATAGTCACATTGCAACATCTTGATTAGAAGGAGCATTTCTTCTGTTAGTGGCTCAAGTATACATAATTGAGATGACTAATATCCTTATTGGGTGCATTTGTATTTTGTAGGTGCTCACAAGTGACCTTGTTTTCTCTGTTCCAATGAATGAGACATATAAACTTTTTGGTGTGGATGTGAAAGATGTAGTTACTCTAGAGAAATATTTGCAAGATTATTTCACAAACATACTGAAGAAATTGAAAGATCTCAAAGCACAGTCAAAGCAAACTGACATCTACTTCTGAATGAAGTCCATCTTGTAACTGTAAATGTAACCATGAACGTATCAACAAGTTTGATACCTGATAACAGTCATCAAAGAGGAATGCTATTCATTTGGATCCTTTTACCTCACCCTTTTTTGTTTCCTGTCTTCCAATCAGTAATAATTTAAACCAATAGCAACCCTACACTTAAAAGTTAAAAAGTAGGTCACTTGTTCCATACAAGCTCAATGAAATAATCTAGCGTTTCTCATAGGAAATTAGAAATAACTCCTAGACTTTATGCATCCCCATTTTCATGGGATTGGGCTGATGTAACGTAGGAAAAAATTTTGCATGGGCCGGCCTTCAAACTTTGTGTTTCCAAATGTTTGAAGTTTGAAGTTTGAAGTAGACTTCCAAATAAAGTTATGTGAGTGTGATGGATGTTGGACAAAGTTAAAGTCAAGGTAACACATGATCTAATAGGACTCAGCTAGACAATCCTAGCTTTTATTTTATTTTATTTGCTGAATAGCCAACCTTAACTTAATAGCCTAATAAAATCTCCACTTGCTGTAAGTTGAACAACAAAAACCCTCTTTTTTACAATTAATAATTATTAGAAACTAATGAAATATTCTTCTCAAAAAAAAAAAGAAAAAAAGAAAAAGAACCTATTGAAATATAGTTGACTTGAAACTTGAAACTAATAAAAACAAATTATTTAGTACAAAATACGATATAACCGTAAAGTCATATGAAAAAAATTAATTTTTATTGCTTTCATTGGTTTGGAATAGCATAAATTTTCAGTTTTTTCCTCTTACTCAGGAGTTCTCTATTACATAAAAAAAAAAAGTATTTTAGTATGTATAATATTTATGAATCTTTTATCAATCCAAATCTTTAATATAATTGTGTTAATTAGTTAGAGCACTAGCATTGATGCACCAAAAACTTACTTTTGCTACTTTAGGATAATATTTTACAATACACTATATATTTTTAGTAGCCAGCTAGTTGCAATGGAGAGAGACATACGGCTGTAAACAAGTCGAGTTTTGTCGAGTAGTACATGTTCAAGTTTGGCTCGCCAATAAAAATTAAAAGCTCAAGCTTGGCTCTAGCTTGTGACAAGCATAAAACAATATTTGAGCTTGAGCTTGAGCTTGTGAGAAAGCCAAAAAGCTTGGGCTTGGCTTGGCTTGATTAGTTAGTCAAGCCAAGCTTGAGCTTAATACAAGCACAAACTTGAGTTCAGGTCAAGTTTTTGAGCTTGAGTTCTAAGAAAATTACATTATAGAATGCTTAAAATTCCAAAATTAAGTATAAAAAAAAAAATAGTATACTCATTTTATTATGCTTTTAGTCACACTTATGGTTAATCATTATTCAAATTTAAATTTTACATAATTAAATCTATTCATTCATCCTTCCTTGTCTATAATTTCAACAATTTTTTTAAATACAGTTTTTACATTCACGTTAGATGGTGAAGAACTAGAAAAATGTTTGTTTGTAACTATTATGAATAAGAAAATATTAACATGTTTTATAACTTTATATTAGATTATTGATGGGAAAAGGACATACGTGGCCGACTTAAATTTTTTTTATTTTTTATTTTTTAAAATGTAAACTAAAATCTAAACAATACTTGATTAGTTTAGAGGAAAGGAAAAAATTAAGATAATGGGTAATGCTCTCATATTGGTCATATCATTATTAATACATATGTAATGAATTTATTTAGTAAACACATATAAACTTAAATAATTCTATACTTGAATTATTTTGTATCAAGCCTTATAGCTCATGAGTTTGTTCATGAACAATTTTTTTTGCTTGGGCTTAGCTTGTTTATTAAACAAGCCTAAAACTAAGGCTCAAGTTTGGCTTATTTATAAACAAATAGATAAAAACAAGTTTTTATCAAGCTGAGCTAGAGTTGTTTATAAATGACTTGGTTCATTTACAAAGCATTGAAGTTATTGGATGTTATTTGGGTAGTAAAAATGTGGTGAAATTTTGTTATAGGCACAAAGCTAACTCCTTCTATTTGGGTGAAAAGAGCATTGAAGTTAGACTCGAGAGTGAGAGCAAGAGCAAATTGGGTTTCTTTTTGTCAATCAAAACCTCCAAAATCACTTCCTTTGCCTCTCCATTGTAGAGAGAGAGAACACGACACCATAATAGTCCATAGGTTAGACACACTTACTAGGGCAATAACAGAATTATAGGAAAACAAACGAAACTTTTTCCTATCAAAAACCGCTTCTCACCCTGAAAATCACATATATTGTATGTAATCGTATCTCATTCATATCCTCCAAAAACATCTTTCAAAATCCACAAACAAACCCAAACATCCAAATCTCTCTCTCTCTCTCTCTCTCTCTCTCTCTCTCTCTCTTTATATGCAAATCTTCTTGTAATCTATATTACTATTTAAGGGGGTTCTCTTGTTTAGGCTAGATTTTTTTTGTTCTAAAATACTCTCTTCATCCCTATGTTTAAGTAGAGATAGAACTAAAAGACATCTAGTAAAAATACAATCCTAACTTCTACTAAAATATTGCCCAAAAAATAAGGTCACTTTTCTATTAATTTTCAAATTTATTTATTAATTTATAAATTAAATACTCAAAATAAAAAGTAGGGCTGTAATCGGTTCGGTTCGGTCGTTTTTTTTTATCCGACCAACCGAAACCGAAATTTTCGGTTTTTAAAAGTCTCAACCGAAACCGACCGAAATTGTTGAAAAACTGTCGGTTTCGGTTTGTTTCGATTTCGGTCAGTTTTTCGGTCGGTTTCGGTTCCTTATCATTTATTTTCTAAGAAAGCAAACAAAGAAAAAAAAAAACAAACAAACCCAGAAATCAGAATATAAAAAAGAGAGAAGAAATTGCAAAACTAAACAACCAAGCACATGGGTTTTTTCAAAACCCTAACTTTATTTGCACATAAAAATTGGAAAAATAGCATTGATTCAATATTAAACAAACCCAGAATATATATATATATATATAAAATAAATAGAGAGAAGAAATTGAAAAAATAAACAACTAACTGACCAAGCACATGGGTTTTTTCAAAGCCCTAACTTTATTTGCACGTAAAAATTAAAAAAATATCATTGGTTCAATATTAAACAAACCCAGATTCTAAAAAAGAGAGAGGAAACTATGGAGAAATTAAAGAGAGAGGGAGGGTCACCGTGACACTGTGAGAATGAAAGGATTAGTCGATGTAGGGAGCCCGGCGTGTGGAGACCAGCATGTGGAGGCCGGTGCAGGAAGGCCGACGTGTGGAGGCAGCATATGGAGGCGTGGAGCGGTGAGAGAAAAGGAAGGATTGAGGGCTGAACTCTTTAAAAGACAGAAAAAATTGAGAGAAGAAGTTGGGGAAGGGGGCGGCTGAACTGAAGAAAAGAAAGGGGAAGAATAAATAGGGGAGGGGTATTTTCGTCTTTATGTCAATCTTTAGGGTTTTAAAAAATTAAATAGCAAAAAAGGCATACGCCCCCACGCGAAGGCTCGAACCCAGGATCAGCGGCCAAACCATAGAGTTGCATACCACTAAGCCTCTGATCTATTATGTAACAGAGTTAGATATATATATATATATTCGGTCGGTTCGGTTCGGTTTCGGGTAAAAAAATCCAACACCGAAACCGAAACCGAAAATTTCGGTTTTTAAAAAATGAAACCAAAACCAAACCGAATCGAAAATTTGGCAACGGTTCGGTCGGTTTCGGCCGGTTTATTCGGTTCGTCGGTTTTTTGCACACCCCTAGATCCAGAAAGAAGAATCTCGAGGGGCTATTATAGGTGCATTGGGTCCTAGAGCCTATTATTTATGTATATAATTGACCTAAGGCCTAAGCCGAGGACTGAAGGTGTCCGAAAGGGGTAACGCTGTCAAAAGAGCCCATGTTGGCAAACGAAGAAGTCAATTTAGATTATAACGGCCCAGGGGTTGTACCGAGGACAAGAGCCTCCTCGGCTAACCAAGGCCGAGGTCTATAAAGGTGGTCTGTCGTCCGGGGGAATGTCATTGAAACACTCAATTGATACGAATAAGCATTAAATGCTCTTGGGAGAAAGCTACTGTCACCACATTAAATGCTCTACAGTTAACTCTCTGGCCATATTAATGTGGAGGTGATACCTGAACAGTGGATTTCAGTCTTACAACTACTGCATGAAGACTTATGGGAGAGGTTGATAGGACAAGTAACAACACCAACCATCTGGCATGCATGTGGAAGGTAGGGATGAAAAGGAAAGACAATATAAAAGAAGGAAGGGGCAACGAGACTTGGAGATCGTGAAATCAATAAAGAAACACTGTAGAAATCTAGAACCAGACTTGTAACCATATTTGAGAGCATTATACAAGAAACAATCTCCTCGGACTTTGCCAAGGACATTTTTTATTCAATTCAAACTTGTCTATTTTCACTCTTTTGTCACCAACCTACTTAACTTGTTGCTTGATTAACTAAAACCCAATTTTCTAACCATTCTCTACAAGTTCATTGTTTTGGGCTTTTTAGGCCTAAGTCCATTCATATTTTGGACTAGGAATTTAAATCTGGTCTCTACACTACATATATAGTAGTACATTCTTTTGAAGCAAAAAAAAAAAAAAAAAAAAAAAAAAGTGTGGAGGAGGGGGGGGGGGGGTTCATAGTAGCAGACAGGTGCATGACAATTTTTTCCCTGCAAATTGGTTACACATTGAAAATAGCAAATTCATGGTAGTATCTAATGACATCCCTTTTTTTTTTTTTTCTTTTGATTGGTAGGTCTACCTGCGCACCCAATGGGTTTTGAACCTCAAACCTCACTCACAAGCTGACAAGCCCATACATACCTATAAAATATCATAATAAAAAATGGGGGGCATTTTTTCCTCTCATACAAGATATCCCTATATTAGAACTTTGGGAATTGAACTCTCCAAACAAAATTGGGGGTAAGGTTGCCTACCATGACCTCCCCCTCACATTAGCCCCTGCAGAATCAAAAACCCAGAAGAAAAAAAACAGTCTTTAGAATAAGAATGGAAAACGAAGATACAAACCCCTTCAAATGTAAATATAGAATAATCATCATAAGCTTGAGGAAAAGTTAACAAAGTCATCTAATCGGATACCTTAAGTGCAGTAACAAGTTTTTCAGGTTCAATAAGTGCAATTTTCCCCAGTCGTTTTGTTTCAACATTGCTAACACCTTCTTCCTCACTTTCAAAGTGGTTAAATAGTAATTTAAGAATCTTCTCATCACCAGAATCCTGGTATTCTGCTTTATCTGATTGTCTTAATATGACCTGCAAGACGGGAATGGGATAAAGAAATTTAAAACACTGTGTAGGATAATATTTAGCTCAAAGACAGAATGGTAATTTGAAAGCACACACCTCCTTCAAAGTAAAGCTAAAGATATTGTTTCTTCTGCTAATTATCAATCTGGTCCAAGATAAAGGCAAACACTCGTATAGATAACCAACAGCAATATTGCGGAGAGCATAGGAGGCTGCAGAAGTTCCACAATCATACTTGAATCTCAAAGAGAAGGTTACCAACGACTGTTCCATGGTTTACAATCAGCTTCCCTAAGAGAAAATAAAATAACCGAACAGAACATGGGCTATCAATTAAATATAATAAATTTGTTTAAACAAGTTGAAACAAAGATTTGTCAGAATATAAAGGCAAGAAAATGTCAAGAAGAGAACCCAACCTCTTGAGATTTCATGATCAGTCTTGNTCTAATCATTTAATTTGAAAATTTTTTAAAATCCATAATTCATAACCATAACTCATAGATTCCCAATTTAAATAAATAAAAACAAACAATTAAAAAAAACATCAAACATATGAAATTCTATACCCATTCAACAAAATCTACTTCGCATTGAATATTTTCTAATTATTTAACAAATAGACAATCTCTCTAATATCCAACAAAAATACCCTAAAATAACCCAACTTAAAATTTGGAATGATAAATCCTATTAGTGGATAGCAATAAAACAAAGATTATTCCTTTTGATTGACTATAACAGAGGCTAAATGACTATAGTAGAATTTTGTATATAGAGCTAAATTAAATGACTGGATTAATAAGAAATTTTCACTAAAAAGAGAAAGAGAGCGAAATAAAAAACATTTTATATAGACAATTCAAAGAAAGCTTTTGAGAACCTGAGACCAAGAACTTAATCTCCACAGAATAACATAGCTTTCACTTGGCCAAAATGGCCAAATACCACAATTTTTTGAAATTTTTAGCAAAAACCACTGTTTCGGAAATAAATGACAATCTACCACTTTTTCCAGTACTCAAGTTTGGTGAACTCGAGTACCTTATTTTATAGTTCCACCGTGGCTGCTGAGCTGGAAATTGCCGATTAAAAAAAATAAAGTGGTACTCGAGTATACTAGGCTCGAGTACCTTTTATAAAAAAATAAAGAAAATTTTTTTTCTACGGTACTTGAGTTTATCAAAATCGAGTATTGTGTAAATTTTTTTTTTTTTTTTTTTTTTTTTTACTTGAGGATAATTGACAAATAAACATAAAGATAAAAATAAGTAGCTTTATATGTTTTTATATATTTAAATAGAAGCATTGTAAGATATAGAGATTTTAATTTCGAAATATGAATTTAATTTCTACATTAATTAAAATTGTTCATTGTTTTCTCATAAAAATTGTTCACTATTTTCTATATAAACTATTTCTACGATTTTACATAAAATTATTTTCTATTCAGCATTATTTAAAAAATTGTTCACTCTCTTTTCTGCGTAAATTATTTTTTGTTCACTATTTAAAAAAATTGTTCACTGTTTTCTCGTAAAACACCTAGTGAAATCGTGTTTTCTAAATTTAAACATCAAATCTGAATGCTTTTTCATGTTTGAATTTCACAATAATTGAAAATCCAAATCTGTATGTTTTTCATGTTCGAATTTCACAATAATCGAATCTGTTTTTCTATATTGATAAAATCTATTTTGATACACACTTTGTCAAAATTATCCAACAATGATAGATTGTGATTGGTTGTTTATCACTTTCTAATAAGCTCACTATTTTTTCTACTTCACCTACAGTCTACCTTGTAGAAGTATAGAACAAGTGCGACAAAATGAGTAGAAATTAGAGATGATTTGAATACAATGAATCGTAATGTATTAAAAAATTCCCTTTATTACATTTTATTATTATTATTATTATTATTATTACTCCTTATTTAGTTTATCTAAAAAGTTAAACATTTTGGGTTTATCCAAAAATCTATGCCACAAAATACATTGCGGGAAATCTAGACCAAAGAACTGCCAAAATAAAAATTGAGCGGCACTGTTGCTGTACTTAAATAAGTTGTCATAAGCAGCATAAATTACCAACCAACCAAAAAAAAAAAAAAAAAAAAAAACAGAAACTACATCCACCTGATCAAATAAAGGTGGTAGGTTGGGTTTTCAGTTTTCACATACAACTTCGAAGTAGGTTCTTAACCAAATATTTTGTTTCTTTAAAGCCTTTCAATATCAGATTTGTTACATACTTTCCCTCTGTCTAGGGGCTGAGAGAGAATAGAATTTATATGTCTGGAAAAAAAAATGTTTGTAATAGAATCTATGTTGGTTTAATGGATGCAATTGTGCCTGAAAAATAAAGTAAAATGTAGCTCAATAATCAATTTTCTATTATGACTTTTACCTCAGAGCATGTTTTGAGTGTCCATTTATGTGTCTGATTTTGAACTTGTTTCTGTGTTTTTTTTTTTTTTTTTTTTTTGGTGTTTGAAAGTAGTTGTGCCTGTTAAAAGTACTGAATGCTGATGTTATGATCCATAACACTCAAAACTGTTTGTAAGATGGATTTGGCTCAAGTAGGACATGATATATTGTTCACTAATTTCTGCATAAACTAATTCTATTATTTTGCAAAAAATTATTTTCTGTTCAGCATTATTTAAAAAAATTGTTCACTCTCTTTTTGCGTAAATTATTCTCTGTTCACTGTTTAAAAAATTGTTTGCTGTTTTCTCATAAAACACCTAGTGAAATCATGTTTTCTAAATTTAAACGCCAAATCTAAATGCGTTTTCATTTTTGAATTTCACAATAATTGAATCTATTTTTCTGCATTGATAAAATCTGTTTCTACATTAATAAAATTTACTCTCTACACATCATGTTTATTGTATATTCGAATCTGCTTACTGCATTCATAAAATTTATTTTTTGCATTAAGTAAAACTGTTCACTGTTTTCTCATAAAAATTGTTCACTGTTTTCTGCATAAACTGTTTTTAGCATTGGCGCAGTTATTGCACTTAAATGGTTTTTGTGTTTTTTAAATATGTAACCATATGAATAATGGACAAACTCCATGAAAGAAAAATGAATGATTCGTATAAATAACCTAATGGTAAATCCCTTAAAAAATTCGAATTTGTAAAAAAGTTTGAATTAGTTGAATGTAGAAATTCGAAAAAATCGATGAAAAATCAATGAACGTACCAAGTCGTGAAGGTGTACATAAGATGTACAATTAGTCTAGACTTGTTGAGAAATTTGATTTCGTTGAAAGTACAAAATAATGAAAATTCAATGAAAAAGTATGTACGTTAGATGTATAGATCATATGAATTTGTTTAAAAATTTGAATTCGTTGAATGTACAAAACTGTGAAAACTCAATGGAAAGATTGTGTACATTAGATGTACAGATAGTACGAATTTGTTGAAAAATTCGAATTTATTGAGTGTGTAAAATCGTGAAAATTCAAATGAAAATTGAAGAACATACTAAATTGAGTAAACTTAATGGAAAATTAATTACATTAGATGTACAGATCATCCAAATTTGTTTCCAAATTTGAAGTCGTCAAATGTACAAAATAGTGAAAATTCAATTTAAAACTATGTACTAATGTACTAATCATCCTGGTTTGATGAAAATTTCAAAATTGTTGAATGTACAAAATCGTGAAATCTTAATGGAAAATCGAAATTTTTGAACATACCAAATCGTGAAAATTCAATTCTTAGAATCAATGATTAAATATGGTTAGAATTAATAGATTAATTTTAACAATTTTCTTATTTGATTTTATGTTACATCAAATTATCAAGATGTTCTACATGTGTATTCTTTAATTATCAACTTTAATTTTAATTTATAATATTATCAAGATTATATTAATTTTAGATTTATCAATTGTTTAGTACATTTTTTTAAAAATAATTATCAATTTAAAATTCAATTTGGAATTATCAATTTAATTTAGTTTTAGGAAGAAATCTTACCCCTTATTTTAGTGAAATAATTATTGTAAGGTAGGAATTTGTTCCCCCCACATCTAATTGTATCCTACCGCGGTGCCTGGCGCGGTGCGGTTTTGTCCTCGTCCCCGAGTGCAGGCACGAGCAAGCAAGCGCCTAGCTTGGACTTGTACTCGTCGAGTCCCACATCGGTTAGAGAGAGCGCCTCACTACCCTTTATAATGCTTCAGGAGCTTGGGTAGTGTACCACTACTCACGCGTGAGTAGTGGTACACTACCCAAGCTCCTGAAGCATTATAAAGGGTAGTGGGGTGCTCTCTTTAACCGATGTGGGATTCCAGGCTTGGGGCTGAGACTATGAAACCCTCCTTGCTTGCCTGCACTCGGGGACGAGGGGCAAAAACCGCACTGTGCCAGGCACCGCGGAGGACAACAATTAGATGGGGCGGAGGCAAGCTAAGGCTCATCCTAACCCCAAAAAGCGCTTTTTGTAAGGTAGGAATTTGTTCCCCCCACATCTGATTGTATCCTACCGCGGTGCCTGGCGCGGTGCGGTTTTGTCCTCGTCCCCGAGTGCAGGCACGAGCAAGCAAGCGCCTAGCTTGGACTTGTACTCGTCGAGTCCCACATCGGTTAGAGAGAGCGCCCCACTACCCTTTATAACGCTTCAGGAGCTTGTGGTATTTGGCCATTTTGGCTGCTTTCACCTAATATGACAGGTAACAGTTTAGTTGTTTACATATTGATTATCTGTCCAACGTAATGTCAACCGAAGCTGTAGGAAGCAATTGTTGAAGCAATTTGAAAGTCGCTGACCTGTTCTATATAAAAGCGTAAAAAACCCTTTTAACTCTGATAATATTCCACTTGAAATCCAACGTAATTTAATTCCAAGCAATGTCAACCCGTTGCAATTGCTTTCGGCCCCTTATTTCTCACGTTCATGCTCTTTGTCAATGTGGTGCTTGGGTGCAGAGTTGGGTTTAAAAAAAAATTCAATTACGTTTTTTTTTTTTTTTTTTTAAATTGTGTTGATGTGAAAAATTGTGAGAGTTTCAAAGGCTTTAGTTATATATATATGTATATATTTGAGTAAATTGTAATAGTTATTATAACACACATGAAAATAATAATATTAGTGTTTTAAACTCGATTTATAATATATATAGATTATTAAAAGCTGAATCATAATATTTAATGTTGCTGCACTCCTGTTGAGCTACATCAGCAGCCATGTCATTTCTAATTTTTTAAAAAATTTTTCCTATAATTTTAAAATACTCTTACCAAATCTTTCCCTAATTTTAAAATACTATTAAAAAGAAAATGATTTCCAGTCATATCTCTACCCTAAAGTCCAATCTTTATAGCTTTAATTATGTTCACCGTAAAGCCCAAAAAAATGAATATTACATTGCTGTCCACCATTAAGCCCAAACCCAACCTTTTATTCTTTTCAACGCCAACCCTTTCTTCTTCTTCTTCTTCTTCTTCAGACCTTCAGCATGACTAACGCCAACTTGTCTCTCTTCCAAAGACAGATTCAATACTTCAGACCTTCAGCTTTCTAACTCCAACCTCTCTCTTCCCTTCTTTGTCTCTTCCTCTCCTTATTTAAGTGAATGACTCCTTCATACCTTATCACTATCTCCCCTCCTTTTGCTCTTCCTATCTTTCACGGTTTCAAAACTCCTTATTTAATTGAATCAGAAAACAACATATATAAAGAAGAGCTCAGAAAACTGACAGAATGTGGATGATTCACTTTAGGTATTTCACCTTTGTTCATGTTTCGTTTGGGAGTGTTTCTTTTGAATGATTTTCTTAGATTGATGGGTTTGGAGCCCAGTAGTGGGTTTTGCTAATTTCAATTATTGGAAGCATTGCTCTCTCTCTTTTGTATTTCAGTAAGTCAATTAACATTCCGTTTCCTATCCATATCCTTTTGTGAGAGGCAAATTGGTTTGACCACAGGCCTAGGTTCAAGGCCACCGTCAACTTTAATGGCAAGGAGTTGTTAGCTGCCTCCTCTGTACGAGCCATCAAGGTATACTTAAATTTTATTTTCTATGTATATTTAAAATTTTTAGGGTTAATTCTTCTATGTTTTCCTGTTTGGGTATTGAGTTTTTAGTTTGCAATTTTTTGTATTTTTAGTTGTTGTCGTTGGCTGTAGAGAAAAGCTCAAAAATTAGGTTAAGGAAAATTACCCCAATTTGTGATTATTTTTATTAGGCTTATATCAAGTTGAGGTTATACAACTTCAGGGAGATCAGAGGAAGAATGTTCCCACCTTCCTTGTGCAGGCTAGCATTGTGAAGAAGGAACATATCAAGATTCATTGTTTTTGAATAGCTGCAGCCTGTAGGTCAATCTCCAAATGTGGTTTGCATTATTCTCGTCACACTATAGTGGATACCTTATGATCTGAACCTTAGATTGTAGCCATAATACATGTGACTTTGTTATATGTACGTCTATCTTCAGTGTCAATTTGGTAGTTTTGCTACTTGTTGAGTTGTGTGGGAGGGTCATTATGGATTGTACCGAAGCTTTTATCCATACCTTAATCAATAATACTAATTTCATGTTTTATATAGATGTTTGTGCATTGATTGGATGTATTTAAATGTCTAATTGATTTAATTGTCACGTAATTAGGTATTGCCACATTCAGCTATGATAAATTGATAATAGAGTAGATAAATTAACAGAAAAGGCCAAGAGTTATTCAAACAAGAGATGAACACCATAATAACTTCTTTTGTTGCAGATGCTTGCAATTTTTTTCTTTTCATGTTTGTAGCTGTACATCATTAAGCAAGGGTTACATATGATTCTTTATTCATTGTTTATTTTTAGTAAGGTTAATTTAATTACTGCATTTGAAGTTTTTTTTCCTCCTTTGAAAAAAAAAAAAAAAAAAAAAAAAAAAAAGGAAATTAAAACCTAGTTTTTTTTTTCCTGAAAGGATAACTATAACTATAATTTAATTTGAAGCAGATTCTGAAGAAAATATGTGATGATCCACATCTCTTGACAAAGAGAGCTGCTGCAGATGTCTTGGAAGGAATGGAATCAATGCTAAAACCAGATGTTCATGTGGCTGAAAAATTGGCAATGCACATAGCTGATGTAGCTGATACAGATGACTTGGAAGAGAAGCATGATATTGTCTCATGCAAAGTATCTTTCATATTGTCTTTATTGGTGGGTAATGCTGCACATGGATTAATATATGCCCCAGATATTTAGGTTGATTGCTCAATATGATTATTTCAATGATTTTTTACAGGATAACTTGATACGAGAAGGCCATTGTGTTCTTATCTTTTCCCAAACCCATAAGATGCTTAATCTTATCCAGGTTAGTCTTAACTTCGTTTCCTTTTCAAAACTTGTCTTAAATATAGACTATATAGTGGATATTATGGGGAAGGGGAACATAAAGTTTTTGTTTATTTAATTATTTTTTGTGTAGTGGATAGTCTTAGGACACTTTTCTCAATCAAGGTTTGTCTTTTGAGTCATCACTCCATCTTTATTAAATTCTTTAAAATAATAACTGAAGTATGCCTGTTTCATGTGAAATTTAATCTCTTCTCCAGGATTTTATTCTCTAGGAAACTACATCAACTTGAACACACAAACCTGCATTCATGTAGAATATGATAATTTTATATGTAGAGCCCTCTCCATACTTGTTGCTACTCTTTTTGCATATTTGGACTCTCCATGAATTTGATATTCCTATCATTCTAAGTAAGTTTTTTGTCCTATAACTATTTGCTCTAATCCTAAAAGGCTAAAGGGGTGAAAACAATCTAAGATTATCATCTTGGTATCTATCATCTCGTTTATATCATGTTCCTTTTGATAGATTCAATTTCACCCTCTTCTCTATGCTCCTTCCTATTTCTTCTACATGCCTCAATGCAATGTAGTTGAAATAGGTTGCCTGTTCTTTATTCAACTTTTAAATCTGCCTTTCATCAAATTTTTATCCTGTGTATGTATATGCTCTTATTTCTATGTCAGTTTAGACGGGTTCTTTTTATTCTTGCTTGTCCTCTCTCTCTCTCTCAATTTGTATACATGTTCCTTGTCTATTCTTTGATTTGGTTTAAACACCTAGTACTTGTCTTTGCTAACAATTGCTTGTTTCTGAATTGCCAATACTGCATTTGCTGCACTTATTCAACCTTTTTACATTCCAAAATCTGTGGCTTTCTAAAATTAATGTGTGCAGTACATAAAATTATTTTTCTCCTATATTATATGAACTTTGATGTGGGTCTATTAAGCGTTTAAGTGAGTAGTTGTTTGGCATTGCAGCAAAGTGAAATAAAGATAAATGTTTAGTTTATGTAGGTTTTTTTTTTTTTGGGTACAGGTTTGTATATATCTGCCACATAATGCTTGTCATAATATGATGCAAGTTGATGTTCTACCCATCATGTGAATTCATCTTGGGGTTCACTAATTGTCTACAATTAGAAGTTTAACCCCTGTTTGATTCATATTATGTGAAAAACAAGCTATTTTTTGTCGCTATGCATATGTAGAAGTTGCAGTTTTTATTCTCATTGAGGCAAGTTGCTGCTTCTATTTTCATTTAACTCCAAGACATTTATTCGGACACATTTGCACATTCTGTCCATAAATGTTAGTGCGATATAGTTATTTGGCATAACCTATGACTTTTCTTGTGTGGTATGAATAATTCCTTCACCGTTTTCACTAAGATATGTATGAATTATGTTAGGATAGTTTGCATAAGATCCCCATATTAATAGCTAGAGAAACTCATTAGATGTTGCATTTACATCCCTGGTTGTACACTAGTTGTAGAACCAACAATTTTTCTTGAATATCGTATAATTGGGAAAGGGATCCTCTCTATTTGAATTGGTTCCATTTCATGGTTGAGATTATATCCCTAGTTGTACCAACCTAAACATGTATAGACCGCCACATTATTTAAAGTTTTAAATGGCATGGCAGTTTGTTCATTATTAGATTCGGAATATAAAATTTTGACTGTGAAATGGATGAAATTTAGGAATTGAAATGGAGAGGATCATGTTTCCTATTATTGGGGGTAAGACTGCCTACCAATCACCTCTCCTAATCCCGCAAAAGTGGGATTTTTGTGCACTGAGTATGTCCTTTTATTTTAGTGTGTATTTCTACTATAGTATACTTGGCACATACACTAAGGAAACTACATTTACAGAATTTGAGGTTTATTAGAGTTGCCATTTGAAGATGAAACTTCAAATCTTAAGGTTTGAAGCTTGTGGTACACTGATTTAACATTATAAATATCTTCTGTATAATGCAGCAGAAAATTCAAGGAGAATTGCGGGAAACGAATAGAGCAGGAAAAAAAAATTTTTAAAAAAAAAAAAAAAAAGGAAGAAGAAGAAGATAAAACTAGGAATCAACACCTAGCGATGAAACTTTGGAATCAACATCTAGGGTTGCCTAGAATTAGCACCAAGCTATTGGAAGAATTCCAACCTAAAGTTTATCAACCAAGTAAAGCATAACAATACTGAATCTTGGTGGAAAAAATTGCTAAATAGCACCTGACCAAACTTATTTAGTTATGTAGCACTTTTTTGGAACTCAAGTTTACCAAACTCGAGTTCCACGCATTACGTTTGATCAGATTTCCATAATGCTTGGAACTCTAGTTTGGGAAACTCGATTTGCACTTGAACTTGAGTTTGACAAACTCGTGTTCTAAAAAACATGCTACATAACAAAATAAGTTTGACCCAGTGCTTTTTCCTAAATATTTCAAAAAATTATGCTATTTGGCAAAATATGCCCAAACCTTGGGGCTTTTAAATAAGATTCCTAAAGCAAATAAAATAAAATCCATAATCTATTAGGTCAACAGGTCAGCTGGCAGCGGGCTTCCATCATGCATCCATAGTCACTGGATAGGCCAACTTCTTGCGTTGACATCCATAAACACACATGATTCGAGGCCTATCTAGTGTCTACACCACCATTAAAATCAAATATATTCTTGTTCACCTTGGATGCATGCTTTCACAGTGTTGAAATATAATCGATTGATTATTTATCGAGTTGGTTTTTGTTCTTCTAAGTCACCCTTTTTTTTTGCCTTTTGTTCAAATGAACTCAATCAAAGTGTGATGATTGAACATATCTAGGAATTGGATATGCTAGTGAGCTCTAATTCAAGTGGCACTTTCTCCCCTTGTAAGTTGTAAGAGCAAATTGGCGTGTGAGGTCGTGGGTCAGGATCCACCTGCGCGTGTGTAACTTGCCAATAAAAATATGTATATGAAACCTAAAATGATGAGTTAAGATGGTAATTTGATGTAATGTTAAGCACCATGTTTTCTTATTGACCTGGAGTTTGTTGTTATATCAGACTTTTCCATAATTTGACTTATTAGTTATCTTTTGTTTTATAGAATTCAATGGTATCCAGAGGTTACGAGTTCTTGCGCATTGATGGTACCACAAAAGCTAGCGACAGAGTAAATATTGTTAATGTAAGTGTTGTATAAAATCATAATGGTAAGATTTTCATTTTTTAAAAAAAAAATCAGTTTGTGATTCTCACGATCCTTTTATCTGTAGGATTTCCAAATAGGTGTTGGAGCTTCCATATTTCTTTTGACATCTCAAGTTGGTGATCTAGGCCTTATGCTAACAAGAGCAGACCGTGTGATTGTAGTTGATCCTGCTTGGAACCCCAGGTGCTCTTTCTAGTTTTTCTTTCTTTCTTTCTTTTTCTTTTTAATAAAAAAAATGGACAACTTTGACCAACCCACCTTGTTAGTTAGGCAAAACATCATTTTGGATACTCTTTTGTCTTTTCTGATGGTCATTCACCAAAAGTTATTCCATTTTTGAGTGAACTAGTATGACTAAGAACTATACTTTTTCACTGCTTTCATTGGATACTTGCATAATTCATTTTTACAACCTTCTCTCCCTCTCTCATAGGGTTCATCATACTTACCAGAAAAGGGGTCAACATGCACCTGTAACGTCTATTTGACTGTTTCTATTCTAGTTCTATTTACTTCATCTTTGCTTTATTTTTGTCCCATGAAATATAAGATGTTTGCTGGTCTGGTCATCAGATTTAGTTGTTTGTTAGGTTACCTATCATATAAAAGTTCAATGTGTTCCTCCATAGTGACCAGCGCATCCTTTTGGTTTGGCCAAATATGAATCTAATCTTAAAGAAGGGATGGGGGTGTTAGCAGCTTTGGAAGTAACAGAGGTCAAGGAAGTTGTTGAGGAATCAGGTATGAGTTGTGTTGCTGAATATTTTGTGTCTTCCCTTTCACTTCTTTATCTGACTAAAGCTATGACATTTAATAATATTTGTAAAAAAAACTATTTATGTATAGCTGCTTTGTTAATTTACCTTCGCTTGGCAATCTCTTTTTAAATTTTCAATTTCTCTGTTGTTTGTAGTGGTGTACAATTTATAGGTCTTTGAATTAGTATTCACATATGACTGCTTTCCTCCTTGCTTTCCATTTCTCTGTTTTTTTCCCCTGGAATTTTGAGCTTCCCAGTTTGTTAGAGTAATAACCTGTGGATCANTGATGTAATTTTTTGTTTTTATTTTTGTTTTTAATTTTTTACTTAGTTAAAATTAATTTTTTAATTTTTTAATTTTTTTAATACCAAATAACATTTTTTTATTATTATTTTAATGGCCACGTCAGCTAACAGTGCCATCCGTTTGCCACGTCAGCATTTTCCGTCTCTGATGTAACGGCAGGGACTAAAACAATAGGCGTTTTCCAAGATAAGGACTAAAAGCGGTAAAAAAAAAATTTAGGGACCAAAATGGAAATCGTGTGAAAATGTAGGGACGAAAATGTGCTTTTCGCCATAAAGATAATAACAGGTGGACATGAGCCTCTTTAAGTTTCAATATGTTTTAACTGGACCGTTTTTTCTGTTTGTGTGTGAAATGCATGCTACCAGACTAATAGATGCATGATCACCCTTCCTTGGTGTTTTGCAATTGTATGACAGGAGATCTTCTTCCTGGCATATCTATTTATTGGTTGAAAGTATGTTCCAACCATACTTTCTAAAACTTGAGGCATTAAATGTAACTGTGTTATTTTGAATAATTGAATGTGTCATTTAGAAATTCAAAGGAGGATTGTTCAAAACTGCAACTGAGCACAAAGAACAAATTCGGTACTTTCGCCAGCAAGTATGCACTTCCGAAAAAAAAAAAAGTGTTGCTTTACTACCAAGATTTCAAGAACGCTACTAATCAAAAGGTTTGATGTTCTTTTCTAAACTTGTGATAATTTTTTTGTAGGATCTTCGGGATCTTTTTAGTCTCCCAGAATAGGGGTTTGATGTCTCAGTTACCCAAAAAGATCTTCGGGATCTTTTTAGACCCATCCTACCGCTGGCACCCCCTCCAGCTTGAAATCTTGAGTCTGTTATTATCGAATGGATTTGAGGAGGCTTTGCTCTCTCGCCAAAGCCACCCCAATCTTCTACCCCATCACCCGCCCTTTAACCTGCATGACCTCTTCAACCTCTCACAACAACCAAAACCAGCCTCATTCGCCATTAGAGCTCGAGAGCCATCCACCAAAACCTCTCAATCAGAGTTTGCTCAACAAGGTATCTTCTATTCTCTCAAACCCATCTCTAGATTCATCTAAATGTAAATTCCTCATACCCCATTTGTTCCCTCACCACTTTAAATCTATTTTATTCTCTGTAGCTGTTAACTCTAATGCCAACCCCAAAACCACTTATATTGTATGTAATCGTATCTCATTCACATCCTCCAAAAACATCTTTCAAGACCCACAAACAAACTCGAACATCCAAATCTCTCTCTCACTCTCTATATTCAAATCATCTTGTAATAATAGGAACGGACCCAAGTGGGTGGCCTAAGGGGACCTGGGCCAAAAAAAAAAAAAAAAAATTTAGTTGGTAAAATTTTTCAAAAAAAAAAAAAAAAAAATTTAGTTGGTAAAATTTTTCCAAAAAAAAAAAAAATCTACCTCCCATCTTTTGAAATGGGAGGTAGTTTTTTTTGGTAGGTACACATTTAGCCTCAACCTTTACCCTTTGTTTTAAAATGGTCCTTATCTTTTGAAATATTTTATTTAGTTTTTATAATTTTAAATTTGTGTTAAAATGGTACTGCCATTAACTCTTACTTTGCTTTTCAAACAAAGTTGTTTGATAAGAAAATCTTTTCTTCTGTTAATGTCCAAATCGTTGAGATTTTGATGAATAGTTTCAACAGAAAATCAAAGCAAGAGTTATCAATAGAAATTTTTTGACACAAAATTAAAATTATAAGGACTAATATTATTATTATTTTGAAAACAAATATAGGAATGATTTTGAAGCAAAAGGTAAAAATTGAGGATTAATTAATTTAATCGTCTAATCAAAAAAATAAGAAAAAAAATGGAAGATAGTAAATCGGCCCAATGAGAGTAGGGCTTAAAGCTAAAGGCCCACCCATCAAACCGGGCACTGTCTATGTAAAAGTGGCCAGCATGTGATTCCCTTCATTGATCCCTAAATTTTGCAAGTAACTCAAGCCCACTTAGTAAAATCTATATTTCAGGTCTATGCAAGAGCTGAAATAAGCCCAATCTTACACTTCAAATCACACTCCATTAAATCCATATTAAAATTGCATGGGCCTAAGCATAACTAGTAAAAAAGCAAAAATTTGATGACAAAATAAAATGTTACAATATTTTTACAACAATTTTATTTTTAGTTGTGGTGGATCCTAATTTATCATTTTATTGTATTTTGACCAATGAGAGACTTACACCTTAATTATTGTAAAAATATTGTAACAATTTTTTGTATTTGTAGAAAAGCTCAATAAAAAAAATAAAATAAAAAAAGAAGAATGGCAAATTACAACTTACCCATTGTAGTTTGATTGAAATTTAAGTTGCTTACTTGTAGTTTGAAATTTGACACTTTACCCATTTGGATTTGATTGAAATTTAAATTGTTTACTTGTGATTTGAAATTCCATAATGCAAGTGTTCCATTGGATTTTTATTTTTATTTTTATTTATCTTATTTGATCTTGTACTTTTACATTTTTTTGTGTTTTTTAAGGAGAAAAATATAAAAATTGAGCAAAATTACATATTTAGTTATGTTTCTAACAAAGGTGGATAATGAAACTTTAATTGAGTTAACTTCAAGTGGGTAAAGTGTCAAATTTCAAACTATAGGTATGCAACTTAAATTTTGGCCAAACTAAAGTTGTAATTTGCCAAAATAAATAAATGTGTTACGAGCCCATATATAATATTGGGTTTGTAGAATTGTAGCAAAAAATAACCTTCAGCACAATAAGTGTACAAAGTAAGAGTAAGACAGCCCAATATGAGTCGAGCCCAAGGCTAAAAAGGCCTAGAAACAATCAAGGTTATATATAAACATTAAACACAACAACACTGTAAGTCTAGCAGTAATCCATGATCGTTATTACATTTTGATCCAACCATTGACTTTTAAATCCACAATCTGCTCCACCCGTTTAACACTTTCAATTTGCCAAAATAAATAAATGTGTTACGAGCCCATATATAATATTGGGTTTGTAGAATTGTAGCAAAAAATAACCTTCAGCACAATAAGTGTACAAAGTAAGAGTAAGACAGCCCAATATGAGTCGAGCCCAAGGCTAAAAAGGCCTAGAAACAATCAAGGTTATATATAAACATTAAACACAACAACACTGTAAGTCTAGCAGTAATCCATGATCGTTATTACATTTTGATCCAACCATTGACTTTTAAATCCACAATCTGCTCCACCCGTTTAACACTTTCAACTTTTTAATTTTTTTTTTTTTTAACCCAAAAAAGAAGAAGGAAAGATTAAGAAATAAAATTACAAAGTGGCAATTTGATCAAAGATTTTTGGATCCATACCTCTCAACTCTCTCATCAATCCACTCTCCCTCATATCCTTCAACATAAGACAAGATTCGCATTCTCATCAGGTTCCCCTTGTATCAACGAATGGTACATCCCATCATAGAGCTTCAAACTCTTATCCTCACTTGCCGCCTTCTCGTACAAGAGCTTCGGCGATGTGGGGCAAGTGACCCCATCCGAGGTACCTTGTACAGTCAAAAATGGCGCCGTGACTTTCTCAAAATTTTTTTTTTTTTTTTTTTTGTGTTTTGCTTTATTTTTTTTTAAAGTACAGCCAGTAATAACTTGCAACTTAAAATTTATTGTGATTTTTGAAAAAAATATTGTGGACATAGCATTTTTTTTTTTTTCTTGTTTTTCATGTGATAAAAATATTATTTTATATATTAGCTAATATTTGGGTTTAATTGGTACTTTACAATGAAAGAAAGAACCCCATTGGACTATTGGTTAAAATTTGAGAACCTTTTTGTACTTAGAGGCCTTAGGCAACCACCTCATTCGCCTATACTATAAAACAAGCTCTAAGTGGCTCTTTTATACACCTAGAGTAATGATATGGATGCATTTTTTCATCATTGTTTTACAACTATTGACATGGCTTCTTGTAATTGGAGCAATATCATTTCTACCTAAATTTATCATTAACACTACTTTTATTATTCACAAATCACAAGAAGTCATAGTAGCAGAGAAAAAAAAAAGTTATGTTGATATATCTAAGCTAGTAACCTAATATTTTTAGGACAAAATTTGTTGTAATTTAAGGTTACAACATTATTCAATATCTTTTTATTGGAGGTAAATTTTGACAAATTTAATCATTAGATTACATCTTCTTTTTATATCTTCCATGCCTGCGATTTTTCTAGAAAATTAGAGACTAATAGCTATGTCATCAATAAATTGTTTAAATTGCATGTTTTTGTAGTTTAAAATTATTTATAAAATATAAACTTATAGATCATATAGTAAATAATATTCGATTGACACAAAATTTTAACATACGTATTGAGAGCATAAAGAATATGCAATTCAATGGTTACATTTTCAAAGTATATAATTATTTTTTTATTTTATTAAGTAAGGTTGTAACCTTATGCTACAACTAATTTTGTAACTAAATTTTGTTCATATTTTTATTTCACTTAACTTTTTATTTATTGAAAGCATGTGTCACGTAGGCATTCCATTAGGTAAACTTAAGCATTTCCCCATGATAGGAAAGGCAAAAATTGAAATAATGTCACAACATGAAGGCACATAAATTTAAGTAATTGAATTTTTAAGGACTAAAATGAAAACACCCTATATTAATTATGAGGAGAAAATTGATTGTTTACCTATTTTTAAGAGCTTTAATTAAGTACTTAAAGTTGAAAAATAGTTTTAAGCTAAAGTTAGAATTCTGATAAAATATTGAATTAATATAAATGTATGTGTGTTTTTTTTTTTTAAATGATGCTCAATGCCTCTCAAAAAAAAAAAAATTTTGAGAGAGAGAGAGAGATAGATAATAATAATAATAAATAATGATATTAATTGAATTAATTGGGTTTCTTTTTTTTGTGCTGAATTATTAGGTTTCAATATAAAAATAAAGAAAAACTTTTTTATACTTACAATAAGATTTAAAACTTATGGTATTTACTTCATGATGCTCTTTATTATTAGATCAGTATATCAATGGGTTTCTTTTTTGGTGTTGGCATAATTCAAGTATTTATTTCACAATGATTGATCTTAATCATTTGGTCAAGTCACCAATAGGTTTCTTTTTTAGTGTAGGCGAAGTCAAACTTATCTCTCTTATTTGATGATAAAAAAATCTTTATCACTTAATAAACTAAAATCTATTCTTTTATCATTTATCGTATATAAAAGCTATTCCAATCTAGAGTAACATTTTCTTGTTTGCCAAAGGCTCTAAACACTAGAACTCTTAATAGCAAAACCATTACATCTAATACTTCAATTCCCAGAGCAATACCAAACGGACAAACTCTAAAGGCAACTTTCCTTCACGATCAATATTATTTCACATATAAAAGTCTATTTACATATTTATATATATATATATAAAGAATCCTTCTATGTTGAGTCAAGGAGTTAGACATGCAAACCATACCCAATAACAAGATAGAGAAGATAAGACTTAATTTCAATCCAAGCTTTCCATAGTCTACCTTGAATCTCGCCAGACACAATATGTCTGCATCCAATCCAAGGTCTGGATGTGCATCCATATGGCTCCTTTGTTCCCTTTTTTTTTCTTTTTCTTTTTTTATCTCTATAGTGGTCGGAGGCGGCTGCCTTTTTCGTCGCTAGGAATTTTAGCGACGGGGCTACAGTGACAAAACGAATTTCGTCACTAAAAGTCCAATTTCATCACTAAAGGTTCTTAGTGACGAAAAACTGGACTTTTAGTGACGAATTTTTTCGTCACTAAAAATACATTTTGTTGTAGTATGTATACATGATCCTACCAAAGTCACAATCCACCTCTTGGCTTCCTGTTGCTGGGGTGACATTGGTTTGCCTTCCCTGGTTGTTTTGGTTCCTCACCTTCTTATATCAAGTCATTTTATTAGATCAGTATATCAATGGGTTTCTTTTTTGGTGTTGGCATAATTCAAGTATTTATTTCACAATGATTGATCTTAATCATTTGGTCAAGTCACCAATAGGTTTCTTTTTTAGTGTAGGCGAAGTCAAACTTATCTCTCTTATTTGATGATAAAAAAATCTTTATCACTTAATAAACTAAAATCTATTCTTTTATCATTTATCGTATATAAAAGCTATTCCAATCTAGAGTAACATTTTCTTGTTTGCCAAAGGCTCTAAACACTAGAACTCTTAATAGCAAAACCATTACATCTAATACTTCAATTCCCAGAGCAATACCAAACGGACAAACTCTAAAGGCAACTTTCCTTCACGATCAATATTATTTCACATATAAAAGTCTATTTACATATTTATATATATATATATAAAGAATCCTTCTATGTTGAGTCAAGGAGTTAGACATGCAAACCATACCCAATAACAAGATAGAGAAGATAAGACTTAATTTCAATCCAAGCTTTCCATAGTCTACCTTGAATCTCGCCAGACACAATATGTCTGCATCCAATCCAAGGTCTGGATGTGCATCCATATGGCTCCTTTGTTCCCTTTTTTTTTCTTTTTCTTTTTTTATCTCTATAGTGGTCGGAGGCGGCTGCCTTTTTCGTCGCTAGGAATTTTAGCGACGGGGCTACAGTGACAAAACGAATTTCGTCACTAAAAGTCCAATTTCATCACTAAAGGTTCTTAGTGACGAAAAACTGGACTTTTAGTGACGAATTTTTTCGTCACTAAAAATACATTTTGTTGTAGTATGTATACATGATCCTACCAAAGTCACAATCCACCTCTTGGCTTCCTGTTGCTGGGGTGACATTGGTTTGCCTTCCCTGGTTGTTTTGGTTCCTCACCTTCTTATATCAAGTCATTTCATGCGCGTGTCGATTTAGACTTCGTATCCATTCATGGTGTGGATGCTAGAGGAGATGGTGGAGCTCCAAATGTGGTGACAGAGCCTCCTAGCGACTCTCAAGGAAAGCAAGCTGGGCACCTAGGGGTTGTGGTTGTGGCTTGTGGGAAACCAAAATGGCCATGGTGGCATGGAAGGGAAGCTTGGAAAATAAAGTAGTTCATCAAGCTATGCAAGCAACAATTTGCATGAGAGTGAAATGCCATTGGCCTTATCACTGGTATCTTAATAAAAATATTTGGTGGTTTAGAATTTTTGCTTTTTCTTCACATATAGTTGCATGACTTGCTTCAGATCGGATTGCAATTTGAAAGAAGAAATTCCTTGAATGGTTAATGGTTTATTATTTTTCATTTGTTAGCTTTTAATAAAGCTGAGCTTTTTGTAACATACTAGTTATTTCTAGTTAATATTATGTGCTTGTTTAACAAAATAAATAAATAAATAAAAGCTAAAAGCCAATGCAGAATTTAATTCCAACACCTAAGAAAAATAAAAATAAAAAAATAAAACCTTTCTAGTGCTTTATTTGATATCCTGGTGGAGACACCCTCTTTTGCAATTGGGGGACAAAATAGGCTTCTACCATTTTCGGGCAAATTATATAGGGAAATGCCCCCCTTCCCAAACTAAATAGGAGAATGCCCTTATTTTAAAACTCGATTTTTGATAAATCGAGTTAGAAAAAAAAATTTCTGAAGCCCTATAGTGGCGTTTTAAGGAGCCTATAGTGACGTTTTAAGGACCTATAGTGACGTTTTTTAACTCGGCTTCAAAGAAATCGAGTTATAGGTAAAAAAAAAAGCCACTATAGGTCGATTTCATTGCCTATAACTCGATTTCATTGAAGTCGAGTTAAAAAAGCGTCACTATAGGTCCTTAAAACGTCACTATAGGCTCCTTAAAAACATCACTATAGGGCCTAACTCAATTTATGAAAAATCGAGTTTTAAAAGAGGGGCATTTTCCTATTTAATTTGGGAAGGGGGGAATTTCCATATATAATTTTCCCGAAAATGGCAGAAGCCCATTTTGCTCGCAATTGGGAGTCAATTAAGGGCAAAATAGCCATTTTAACCACAAAATGGTAAAAACACCATTTGAACCATTAAGGAACATGAAATTAATTCCAAAATACATCAAAGTTCAAAATGATCAAAACGATGTGTTGAATGTAACAATCAAACTATCCAATCAAAAGATCAAGATACATCAAGATCTAACAATTAATGTGCATTCTTGCAATACAGGATCTAGTACATGTGATTATGATTAATTAATTTTAATTGGTTATCAAATAAATTAATTAATTACATGTCAAAATCTCATTGATTTAAATTTTCAAATAAGATTGTAATAAAAGTATTGGATAAATCCTAGGGATAAATAATTATGATTTTTGAAATTTAAATCAATTGTCTTGAAAAAAAAAGAAGATGATTACTTCAGTTTAAAGGCCATAAATATCTTAGAAGGTAATCCGATCATTATGTGGTTTGGAAAAACATTAAAATGACATAATTATTCTCAAACAAATCAGAAAACTGAGCTAAAATCATGCATGAGTTCTTCATATAAAGCCAAAGTAGTATTTTGGTCCAGATAATAAGTGTCAAACAACGGTACTCAATGTTTTGGTCCAGACTAGGGCTGTCCACGGGTTGGACTGGGTCGGTTTTGGACCCAACTCGGACCCGACCCGCCGGCGTCGGATGGAAGACGGAGGGACCCGAAACCGACCGCCGGCGTCACTCGGTCGAGTCGGTTTTGGGTTCGGGTGGTGTTTGGTCGGTTCGGTCGAGTTGCCGAATTCTGCAAGCGTCGCCGGAATCTTCAAAAAATTCGCCGGAATTTGCAAAAACCCCGTAGATCTGCACCAAAAATCGCCGAAATCAGCCTGGATCTCCTCAAATCTCGCCGGATCTCACCAAATATGGTCGAGATCTCACTTGGATCTCCTTGAACGTCGCCGGATCTCACCAAATCTCGCTCGAATGTCGCCGGATCTCACTAAATCTTGCTCGAATGTTGCCGGATCTCACCAAATCTCGCTTGGATCTCCTCAAATGTCACCGGATCTCAACAAATCTCGCCTAGATCTCCCCGAATATCGCCGGATTTGTATGTAACGTCGGTCGGGTCGGGTGGCTCGGGTTTTAGAGAAGAAAGCCCGCCACTCGACCCACCGGCGTCAGGTATTGGGCGCGGAAACCCATCACCGACCGTTGGAGTGGTCGGTTCGGGCGATTGCCATTCGGGTTCAAGCGGGTTGCACGGGTTGGTCGGGTTCTAGGTTGGGTTGGACACCCTTAGTCCAGACTCCAAATAATAAGTGTTAAACAGAACTTTGGTCTAGAAACTTTAGATTGTTAAACTTTGGCGTCGTTTTTCAAAAACTCCAAAATAGAGGGATGAGAGGGAAAGTTAAACTTTCTAATCCTTTCCCCTTTATAAATAGAAGAATAAATAATTAGAAAACAATCTTAAATCTTTGAAGGGGTATCGACGACTAGCATTCAGAATTTCAGATTCAATAGTGTTGTAGAGAGAAATTAGGTTGATCACTATGCAACATTATTCTCTACAAGGAGCACAACCAGAGATTTATTTTCACTCATTTCCCACCTCCTAAACACCATTTTCTCATCACTCAAGTCAATTACCACAATCCCAAAACCCTAGAGACAATAGAATCATCAAATGCCCTAAATACCTCTTGATTTGACTCCAAAAACTTCTTTCGTTGAAGTTCCAGCGAACCCTTCATGATTATTATTTCAACCTCAAGATGATAAACTCTTAAAGCCTGTTTCAAGAACACACCATTCACAAACTAGAAGGAGTCAGGCTGCATACCACAAATCAACAACACATAACAACTATAACTACAAGCACAGCTCCCTCAAACATGCAAGTGAAAGATTCGTGGATTGATCCAAGGAGACCACGGTAGCAACTCAATCAATATTCTTAAAGGTAATCCACCATCAAATCATTTACTAGAGGAAATGCATGCAAGCAGGTATTGGAATCTAGTATACTTTTCATTATAGTTTGATTATAAAATTGCATCATATGTTGAATTTTGATGACATGGGTTGATGTTTGATTTAATCATGCATATAACATAATGAGCATGCATTCTATGATTAATTTTAAATAAATATGATTCAAACAACATGACTAGCATAATGTAATTCCTCTATAATTCATGATATAATAATGACATGATTGAATGTTTGATCTTCTTATTGGACATAATTTGTGCCTAAGACCTTTTTGTTTTAGAAACTAGTCTCTGAACTTAGATTTTGGATTTGTTCCTTATCAATGTAATTTTTTTTTTCTATTTTGTAACTAGGAAGCAAAATCAAGTCATCTTTCTTTTCTAGATTGTAATTAGGAATCAAAGCCATGTAATCTTTCTTTTCAAGATTGTGTATATGACCAACCATGTAATTTTAATAATTTCAATAATGCAATTTTCAACTTATTCAATGAATATGCTTTTCATGAGATTTTCTTAATTAATTTTTCCTCTTTAATTAAATTAAATGGGGACTCCATTATAAAACCATCAATCTAAGAGGTAAGACATTGTTGATTATGTAATTATTTGAGGGTTCGATTGTCTCCTCAAAGACTCAAATCTTCACACCCGAATATATATTGTTTGGATTTTTGCATGAAATTGGACTTTGAAGATGTTACACATGGCATATGTTGAATCTCACATCGAGTATGTATTAGGTCAGACTAAGTTATATATATAAAAAAATAATAATAATTACAAGAAATCTTAATTATAACTTGACTAATCCTAACAATGAGGATGTACATGAGTGAAGTGGGGGAATTATTTCAAAAAAAGAAAAAAAAAATATTGAAGTGGGGGAGATTGTGATATCCTAGATACTAATTTTAGGGGTGGCAAAATTGGACCCGACCCGAGAACCTGATATGACACAACACAAAATTAGCAAGTTTTACGTTGAGGTTTAATAGGTTCATGTCATATTCGGATAAACACGACTGACCCAACCTGTTTAATAAATAGGTTGGGTTAGTGTTCAATATATGAACCCATTTGACCTGTTAAACCCATTTAATTAATAATATTTTACCAATATATCTGTCAAACCCTAAATATATAAACTTATTAGTTGTTGTGAATTATTTTCTTTGACATATTATGATTGATTTTTTGTGATATTGAGATATGCTTTAATTTTGAATAACTATTTGTGATGCAATTACTCGCTAGTTTTGAATTTTATATTAAAAGTATTTATTTGTTTGTTTTTTCATATTTTTTTTTTCATTTTGATAAAATTTGATAAATAGATCGACACGATTAACCTATTTAATAAATGGGTCGTTTTAGGATTGAGAAATCTTAACCCGTTTAATAAACATGTCGGATTAGTGTTGACCTATATAGTCGGATACTCATGAGTTAACATGACATGAACCCAACACACGAACACGAATTGCTACCCCTAAGTCTAATTTCATATTGTAATCCTTCTCTTCTATTTTTTCCATCATGCTTGTGGATTAATTACGTTGCAAAAGACTAAAGTTATTCCCCATGTTGATACTCAAACACAAAGGGTCTACAGTCTATGGATGAAGCTATTCCAAAGCAATCAATATATAATAATGGAGGGTTTTTTCAATAAATTTGCCAAAGCTCCTATTAAACTATATCACTAGTACTTCATCACTAGCAATTTTTAAATATTTCATTCCACTCCCATTGTCTTCACTAAAATATCTCATTTATGCCTTACTAAATTCTACTATTAAAGGCCCTTTTGTACCATTACAATTAGTTTGTTTCTTAAAAATAAAAAAAAAATTTCTACCATTACACTTTGTCCAACCTTTTCTCTTTTATTTATTTATTTATATTTTTTTTGTTGTTGTGAAAATGTCCTATCATTCAATCCAATTTCCTTTATGCATTCTTAAATCCTAGTGGTTTTGTTGGGTTTGGGGTTGTGAATTTTTTTTATTTGATTTATAAATTATTTTAAATATATTTTTTGTATTTTGGATATTAGTGAGAGAAAGTTTGAATTTTTATTTTTTTAATCCTAAAAGTATTTGTTTCAACTTTTTTTTTTCTTTTTTTTATAATTCTTTAAGATACTTTTCCGGCGCATTAGATAAAAGGGAGCAAAAATGTTAATTTTGATGTGTTTTCTTTTTTTAATCATGGTTTTATTGGGTTTTGGGTCCTAAAAGTGTTTTCTTTCAATTTATTTTTTATTTTCTTTGATTTATTAATTTTTTTAGTTTTATGTTTTTGGATATATGGATAGATAATTTGGATTTTTACAAATTTTGTTTTTAAGGAATAAATATTAGGGGTACTTTGATGATGCAGAAACTTTTGTAGGTAAATGTTAGGAGTGAATACTTTTTATATCTTATGTTTTAAGTTTGTGAAACATTTGTTTTTCCTTTCAATTTTGAATTTTTTTTTTTAATCCTAAAAGTGTTTGTTTCAACTTTTTTTTTCTTTTATTTATAATTCTTTAAGATACTTTTCCGGCGCATTACATAAAAGGGACAAAAATGTTAATTTTGATGTGTTTATCCTTAAATTCTATAAGGATGGGGTGTAAAACCTATGTTTTACACCATCCAATAAGTGATTGCCACATTAGCATTTTATTTAAAATTTATTAAAATTCAATACATCCTATCATACGTAATAACATCTCAATAGATTTTCAATTTAGTTGGATTTATATATGGGTATTAGAATTGATTGAGTACGATTATGTTTATTCTTAAATATGTGATAAGATGATGTGACATGTTAGGATTGGAGGGGTAAAATATGAGTTTTACACCACATCCTTATAGAATTTAATCTCTTCTTTTTTTAATCATGGTTTTATTGGGTTTTGGGTCCTAAAAGTGTTTTCTTTCAATTTATTTTTTATTTTCTTTGATTTATTAATTTTTTTAGTTTTATGTTTTTGGATATATGGATAGATAATTTGGATTTTTACAAATTTTGTTTTTAAGGAATAAATATTAGGGGTACTTTGATGATGCAGAAACTTTTGTAGGTAAATGTTAGGAGTGAATACTTTTTATATCTTATGTTTTAAGTTTGTGAAACATTTGTTTTTCCTTTCAATTTAATAAAGAAAAAATAATTTATATATATATATATATATATTATTAGTCAAAGTTTAGAGAAAATCCAATTAGATTTTAAATATTAGATTCTCAATTTTACATGCATATGGCTAACATAATAATATAAAATCAAATAATTAAATATTACAAAAGTCACATAAGCATTTTAATAATAAAGGAAATCCATGTCAGACACAAAATTTCTGAAAAGATTAATTAAAAGAAAAAAAAATAAACAAAATGAATTTTTTTTTTTTAAGAAATCCTCACTTTCTTTTATTTTCTTTAGAATTCTTGCACTTTCTTATTTTCCAAACACAATACCCAGCAACACCCAACACCCAACAACACCACAATATAAAATCAACTCCCAATATCGAGTGTTTAGCCAAAAAAAATCTCAATACCAAGCACTTTCTTAGTTTCCCTCACCTCTCCTTCTCTCACAGACTCACACACAAATCTAAATCTATAATTTCTAATAACCATTGTTGATGATCAAATTTGTGGAGGTTTTGATAGTTGACTGATTATTATCCTCACCTCTCCTTCTCTCACAGACTCACACACAAATCTAAATCTATAATTTCTAATAACCATTGTTGATGGTCAAATTTGTGGAGGTTTTGATAGTTGACTGATTATTATGTGACTACTAAGAAAATAGATTAAAAGAAAAGAATTGAAAAGAAAATTGAGTCTTGATATTTGATAAATTATTGTTTGGTTTAAGTTAGATTGTTGTGTTCCTGGGTATTGTGCATAGAAATAGAAATTAAGAAAGTGCAAGAAGTCAAAAGAAAATAAAAGAAATTGAGATTTAAAAAAATTATTTTCTTTTTTTTCTTTAAATTAATCTTTTTAGAATTTTTTGTCTGACATGGATTTATTTTATTATTAAAATTATTTGGCTTTTTTAATATTTAATTAATTGATTTTATATTATTATGTTAGCCACATGTGTGTCAATAAAGCAGACCATTTGCCACGCAAGAATTTTCCGTTAGTAAGTTAATGGCAGTGACTAAATTCACTACAATTTGAAAATAATAAAGATTCAATTGATGGCTACTAAAAGTAAGGACTAAAATAACTGTGACCCTAAAATATAATGACTAAAATGATGTTTTCACCTATCATTAGAATTAGTAATTAGCATTGCTAATAAAGAAGCACAAACTTCTCAAAAAAAATAAATTAAAAATTAAAAGAAGAAGAAGAAGCACATACTCGTATAAAAGTTTATTTTCTGTGTGATATGAGAGTTACCTAATCATTTACTATAACTTCTCCCAATTGTCATGATCATGATTCATGATAATTAAAATCCTGGAAGTAATAGTTTGAATCAATAACCGCCTACTTGTTCTTTTAAGACTTAATTTCCAAGTTCCAAGAGTATATGATATTACCTACATATTTAGTATTTGCAACAAAAGCCATTGCGTGCTTTGACTCTAGGTTGCAATTTGTCAAATTGATGTTTCCATTTCGTGTAAAGATTTTTTTTTTTTTTTTGATGAGCTTTGTGTAAAGATATTATTTTATGAGTGGAGCAGTATATAGAATATCATGCCATTTAAAATTAGCATATACTATTAAATTCAAAAGCTAAAATTTTAGCTGCAAAATAGAACTATTTTAAATGGAAACAATTACCTTCCTTACAGTGGAGGGTGTAAAAATAGACGGCTTTTATAGGAAATCCTTTTAGAATTTAAATTAAGATATATTTTTGTACGGCCCCCGCGTCATATCCTACATTGGGCCTTGGGCCCTGGCCTGGGTATATGGCCCATAAGGCCAATCCCTTTATACCCGGCAGCCCACCCCCGGGCCACGCGTACGGCAAGCCCGAGCCTTGCTTCTTCATCGTTTTTCGGCTACACCTTTCCATGGAGTAGATATTTGACTCACGGGAAGACCTGCACTGTACCTACCCGGCCTCGCCCCGGAGAGCCGCCGCTCCCGAGGACTATCGTGGAGGCAGGAACCAAGTTCCAACGCCACCCTCAAAATTTCCCACATTAAACTGAAATTGAGTAAAGAGAGAGAGAGAGAGAGAGAGAACAAATAGCAACTAAGCTAAGTCTCTAACTGAATCAAATGGGCCACAAAGGCCCAAAAACATCCTTCCAGCCGCGCTTAATGCTTCAACTTTTGCTATTTTTACTTTTGCGATTACATATCTTAATTAATAATTATATAAAGAGTTTCCTTATATATTTCAAATTCAAATCCTCACATAGCGGCGAAAAATAAAAAAACATGAACCCAATGACCATTTTTTCTTCACAACTTCTCTACTCTTCTCACAGCCCAAAAATTGAGAGAGCTTTTCTTCTTATCCTATTCAAAATGGCCTCTTCTGGTATTCCTTCACTTCCTTTTCTCTCTATTAATTTTCACTTTCTCTCTGTACCTTTTTTTTGTTTTACATATATTTTTGAAAATTTTGGAGTTTAATATTGTTGATTATTGTTCTATATAGAACTTGAAGTGAAGCCAATCATAGTCATTGACGATGATAATATTCCACAATTCTCAGGAATCACCGATTCCAATTCTCCTCTCGGTAATATATATATATATATATATATATTTTTTTTTTCCTCCTGTATCTTGCACGCCATATGTATGTATAAATTTCTATTTGAGTGTATGAGTGAAAGTATCATTGTTGTCTTTGCAGAGAAAGAGAAACCAACGAAGGTTAAAATCGAACGCAGGCAGTGTCTATGTAAAGTTAGAGATAATGCTAGTGATGATGAAAGAGTGGTGGTTGATGAGCCAAATTTTGTTGATATTGCTGATTTTGATTCGCCGTTGAAGGTTAAAATCGAAGGCAGGCGGCGTCTATCTATTGTTTCAACTCAAGATAATGATAGTGATGATAGAAGAGTGTTGCTTGATGAGTCAAATATTGTTGATATTGCTGATTTTGATTTGCCATCGAAGGTTAAAATCGAAGGCAGGCGGAGTCTATCTACTGGTTCAACTCAAGAAAATAATAGTGATGTTAAAAGATTGGTGCTTGATAAGCCAAATTTTGTTGATATTGCTGAATTTGATTCACCATTGAAGGTTAAAATTGAAGGTAGGCGGAGTCTATCTATTGTTTCAACTCGAGATAATGATAGTGATGATAGAAGAATGGTGCTTGATGAGCCAAATTTTGTTGATATTGCTGAATTTGATTCGCCATCGAAGGTTAAAACCGAAGGCAGGCAGAGTCTATCTATTGTTTCAACTCGAGATAATGATAAGCCAAATTTTGTTGATATTGCTGAATTTGATTTGCCATTGAAGGTTAAAACCGAAGGCAAGCAGAGTCTATCTATTGTTTCAACTCAAGATAATGATAGTTATGATAGGAGAATGGTGCTTGATGAGCCAAATTTTGTTGATATTGCTGAATTTGATTTGCCATTGAAGGTTAAAATTGAAGGCAGGCAGAGTCTATCTATTGTTTCAACTCAAGATAATGATAGTGATGATAGAAGAATGGTGCTTGATGAGCCAAATTTTGTTGATATTGCTGAATTTGATTCGCCATTGAAGGTTAAAACCGAAGGCAGGCAGAGTCTATCTATTGCTTCAACTCGGGATAATGATAGAAGAATGGTGCTTGATGAGCCAAATTTTGTTGATATTGCTGAATTTGATTTGCCATTGAAGGTTAAAACCGAAGGCAGGCGGAGTCTATCTATTGTTTCAACTCGAGATAATGATAGTAATGATAGAAGAATGGTGCTTGATGAGCCAAATTTTTTTGATATTGCTGAATTTGATTCGCCATTGAAGGTTAAAACAGAAGGCAGGCGGAGTCTATCTATTGTTTCAACTCAAGATAATGATAGTAATGATAGAAGAATGGTGCTTGATGAGCCAAATTTTGTTGATATTGCTGAATTTGATTCGCCATTGATGGTTAAAACCGAAGGTGGGCAGAGTCTATCTATTGTTTCAACTCGAGATAATGATAGTAATGATAGAAAAATGGTGCTTGATGAGCCAAATTTTGTTGATATTGTTGAATTTGATTTGCCATTGAAGGTTAAAACCGAAGGCAGGCGGAGTCTATCTATTGTTTCAACTCGAGATAATGATAGTAATGATAGAAGAATGGTGCTTGATGAGCCAAATTTTTTTGATATTGCTGAATTTGATTCGCCATTGAAGGTTAAAACAGAAGGCAGGCGGAGTCTATCTATTGTTTCAACTCGAGATAATGATAGTAATGATAGAAGAATGGTGCTTGATGAGCCAAATTTTGTTGATATTGCTGAATTTGATTCGCCATTGATGGTTAAAACCGAAGGTAGGCAGAGTCTATCTATTGTTTCAACTCGAGATAATGATAGTAATGATAGAAGAATGGTGCTTGATGAGCCAAATTTTGTTGATATTGCTGAATTTGATTTGCCATTGAAGGTTAAAACTGAAGGCAGGCAGAGTCTATCTATTGTTTCAACCCAAGATGATGATAGTGATGACAGAAGAATGGTGCTTGATGAGCCAAATTTTGTTGATATTGCTGAATTTGATTCGCCATTGAAGGTTAAAACCGAAGGCAGGCGACGTCTATTTATTGTTTCAACTCGAGATGATGATAGTGATGACAGAAGAGTGGTGCTTGATGAGCCAAATTTTGTTGACATTGCTGAATTTGATTCACCATTGAAGGTTAAAATCGATGGCAGGCGGCGTCTATCTATTGTTTCAACTCAAGATAACGATAGTGATGATAGAAGAGCGGTGCTTGATGAGCCGAATTTTGTTGATATTGCTGAATTTGATTCGCCATTGAAGGTTAAAATTGAAGGTAGGCGGAGTCTATCTATTGTTTCAACTCGAAATAATGATAGTGATGATAGAAGAATGGTGCTTGATGAGCCAAATTTTGTTGATATTGCTGATTTTGATTCGCCACAGCCCAAACATGTTGTTAAGGGTGGTCGTGAGAATGGTGGTGGGAATGAGAATAAGGATGTCCTCAATGACTTGTTATTGTTTTATTGGATTGTCTTTTTGAATGTCTTTGTAGAGAAAGAGAAGCCAATGAAGGTTAAGATTGAAGGCAGGCAGTGTCTATCTAAAATTTCAACTCAAGACAATGATAGTGCTGATAATAAACCAGTGCTTGGTGAGCCAAATTTTGTTCATATTGCTGATTTTGATTTGCCACCGCCCAAAAATGTTATTGAGGGTGGTTGTGAGAATGGGGTTGGGAATGAGATTAAGGATATTCTCAATGTCTTATTATTGTTTTATTGGAGTATTTTTTTGAAAGTCTTTGTAGAGAAAGAGAAGCCAACGAAGGTTAAAATCGAAGGCAGGCAGCGTCTATGTGAAGTTTTAACTCTTGATAATGATAGTGATGATAAAAGAGTGGTGCTTGATGAGCCAGATTTTGTTGATGTTGCTGATTTAGATTTTCCCCCGCCCAAAAATGTTGTTGAGAGTGGTGGTGAGAATGAGATTAAGGATATTCTCAATGACTTAAGTGGTACGTGCGATTTTTTGCCCATTGAGAAGAAGCGTGCTCCGAAGAGGATTGGCCCAAGTGAGGATTGTGTGAAATTGGTGAAAAATAGAAAAATGAGTGAAGTGGAGAAAGCTGATTTGCCTGAATATCCAAGTGTGGGGTCTTTGTTTCTTCCCTCTGACATGTTGGATTCCCCCTTGGATGTGATTAAGACGCTCGAGAATGTTGTAGAAGAGCAGGAGGAAAAAAGTGATTTGTGGAATGTTTCTACAGGCAATGGTGTACATAAAGTGAATAACATTGACGAAAGGCTAAATAGAAATGAACCCAAAATTTTATTTTCTAAGGGACTGCCTTTTATGTCTGAAGTCAAAGAAGAGGAGGTTAATTATTTGCATATTGACTCAGAGGATGATGATGATGAGAATGATTGTGTTGCTTTGGGTGGCAAGAGAATGATTAAGGAGGTGGAGAGGAAAGGGAGTAAGTCCAAAGACGAGTATGATGATTCTGATGGAGTTAATGTATTGGATGATTTTGTTGTAGAGAATGACAATTCTATTACTATGAATTCCCCAAATTCTACTTACAAATTTCCTTATAAGATTGCCAAAATGTTGTATCCGAATCAGTGTGATGGGTTAAAGTTGCCTGAATATTTCCTTATAAGATTGCCAAAATGTTGTATCCGAATCAGTGTGATGGGTTAAAGTTGCCTGAATATATGAGTGCAGGGTCTTCGTTTCCACCTGCATTTGACACATTGGAATCCTCATTTGACTTGATTAAGAGGGCTGAAGGTAGGGTTGAGAATATTGTAAAAGAACAGGAGAAGAAGAGTGACTTGTGCAATATTTTTGAAGATAATAAGGTGCATGGAGTGAAGAACAATAGTGAAAGACTAAATAGAAATGAACCCAAAAAGGAGGGTGAGAACTTAATCTATAAGAGATTGCCTTTTGCATTTGAAGTTGAAAAGGAGGACAATACTTATTTTCATATTGACTCGGAGGATGATGAGGATGAGGATGATTGTTTTGTTTTGACTGGCAAGAGAATGGTTGAGGTCGAGAGACAAGAGACTAAGTCCAAAGACGAGTGTGCTGATTCAGATGGCGTTGATATGTTGGATGACAATTTTGTTGTAGAGAATGATGGTTATATTACTTTGAATGGCCCAAAATCTACTTATAAGTTGCCTGGTAAAATTGCCAATATGCAGTATCATCATCAGTGTGATGGGTTAAGGATGCCTGAATATGTGAGTGCAGGGTCTTCATTTCCGCCTACATCTGATGTGTTGGATTCCTCATCAGACATGATTAAGAACATTGGGGGTAGGGTTAGGAATGTTGTAGAAAAGCAGAAGGGGAAGAGTGATTTGTTGGATGTTTCTAAAGGTAATAGGGTATATGGAGTGAACAACACTAGTGAAAGGCTAAATAGAAATGAACCTAAAACGGTGAGTAAGAAATTAATGTCTAAGGGACTGCCTTTTGTGTTTGAAGTTACAGAAGAGGAAGTTACTCATTTGCATATTGACTCGGCGGATGATGAGGATGAGGATGATTGTGTTGTTTTGAGTGGCAAGAGAATGGTTAAGGAGATCAAGAAACAAGAGACTAAGTCCAAAGATGAGTGTGCTGATTCAGATGGTGTTGATGTGTTGGATGATTATACAAATGGTTTTGTTGAAGAGAGTGACGGTGATATTACTTTGAATGGCCCAAAATCTACTTACAAGTTGTCTGGTAAAATTGCCAAAATGCAGTATCCTCATCATTGTGATGGGTTAAGGATGCGTGAATATGTGAGTGCAGGGTCTTCATTTCTGCCTACATCTGACATGTTGGATTCCTCATTAAACATGATTAAGAAAGTTGGGGGTAGGGTTAGGAATGTTGTAGAAAAGCAGAAGGGGAAGAGTGATTTGTTGAATGTTTTTGAAGTTAATCGGATACTTGGAGTGAAGAACGAGGGTGAAAGGCTAAAAATAAATGAACCCATGAAGGTGGATGAGAAATTAATATCTAAGGGACAGCCTTTTGTGTCTAAAGTTAAGGAAGAGGAGGTTAATTATTTGCATATTGACTCCAAGGGTGATAAGTTTGTAGGTAGGGTACATGGGACAAAGAAACACGGTGAAGAATATAAGCCTCAACCTGAAAGGGTGGATAAGAAGTTAGTGCCTATTGAACAATCTCTTGTGTCTAAAGTTGAAGAGAGAATGGATGATGATGAAGACGATGCTTGTGTTATTTTAAGTGGCAAGAGAACTGTTAAAGATGTAAAGAGGGAAGGGAGTAAATGCAAAGAGGAGTATGATGATTTGGATGGTGTTGATGTGTTGGATGATTACACAGATGATTCTGTTGCAGAGAATGACTGTTCTATAACTTTGGATGGCCCAAAATCTACTTACAAGTTGCCTGGTAAGATTGCCAAAATGCTGTACCCACATCAGTGTGATGGGTTAAGATGGCTCTGGTCTTTGCATTGTCAGGGTAAGGGTGGAATCTTAGGGGATGACATGGGTCTGGGCAAGACAATGCAGGTAAAAAAATGGATATATTATATTAGGTAATTTTTTGATATATATATTATTTATAATTTGTTGATAGTTGTTTGTATCTGATTGCAGATTTGTGGCTTCTTAGCTGGATTATTTCATTCGCATTTGATTAATAGGGTATTGGTTGTGGCCCCAAAAACACTACTGCCCCATTGGATCAAAGAATTATCAGTTGTGGGGCTCTACGATAACATAAGAGAGTAGGGCTACTTGGCATGTTCCTTTGATAGAGATAAAAGATATATATTTGTTTGAATTATAATTGCCAATGTGTCCTTCCATGCAGATACTATGGGGCTTGTCCAAAAGCTCGACAGTATGAGCTCCAGTATATACTTCAGGTATTAGATATGCTGTTTTTGCTTATTTAATTTGGGTTTCCAACTTGGCATATGAAACCTTTCTGGAAAAATTAATAATAAGAATGCAACAAGGTTTATGCATTAGATTATATTTGAAGTTTGATGGAGGCTGAAAGAGTTAACACAAGTCTGGAATATGTTAACCTGATTCACTATCTTCCTAAGTTCGATTTTCATTAAATGCTGAACTTGGAAGTTCAAAATTTGTCATCCCTTCCATGTAATGGTTACTTTGCAATTTTGAGAGTTATGGTTTCTAGAGATGTGGTACCATGGGGTTCTGGTGTTCTTCTCCTGGTTTGCTAATTTTTTGTTGGATGATAACATTCTGTGATTGTTACTCGCAGGACAAAGGTGTTCTTCTCACAACTTATGATATTGTACGGAACAACTCAAAATCTTTACAGGGAGGCTATGACTTTGATGATAAGGGAAGTGAAGATAGTGTCACATGGGATTATATGATACTTGATGAGGTATTTTGTTAGATCCTTTCCCTGTAGTTTGACTTTTGAATGGATTGCCAAATTTTTAGAATGCACGATCACTTTACTCTAATGCATACTATGTTTTGTCCCCGCACCCCCAGCATACTCTCTGTACTCATGTAGTACATATTTATGTATGTGCTTTTATGTTTGTCTACTTTGATGGAAATATACATATTTGAGTATTTTATCTTTTTGACACAAAGTAAAATTCTTTTGTGAATATCTTATGTCATAGAATGTAATAAATGGGTATAGGAAGAGATTTGTGGAAGCTAGGTAGAAATAAATAATAAATTGGATGCCCGAAGAGGACTAAAGTCTCAATGGAAGTAAACAATCGTAAATATAAGAAACTCTTTATGCTCTGTTTCACATGTCTTGAGTTAAGCCAATCAGGGAGTCATTATGTTGCCAATGCAAGGGTATTTGATCATTCAGCAGTGCCTGTATAATTGAGATTCCATATACAATTAATATGTTATCAATTTCAAGAACAATTAATATTAGGAGTGATTTAACCTTTTAGCATTTCAGGTTGGGATATGAGATACTTCTTGCAAGCTGTTAACAACTAATTCTGAGTGATTTTTTTGGTATTTAAAAAGTTCAAGAAAAACTAGGGAGGTCAGCATTGGAGCTCAGTGATCTTTCTTTGAAAATAAATAACAGTGAAGGAACTTTTGTGACAGTATAGCTGGGGTTAACTTTCAGCTTTGTTGAATGTTTAGAAGGGCTGCACTCATGCCTCTAGGACTGCTGCATGGACTGAACATGAGGTGTATGAATGTCATTTTAAAGTTTCAAATTTGTAGGCTTATACATGGCAGATTGATGGAGAATATACCACTCAGATAAAAGTTCCTCCTGCCTTAACATTGCTCCTTTTCAAGTTGCAGATTGGTTCAGGGAGAGTATTTTTCTCACCGTACAGGATTGCAGAAGGGACCTGTCTTGGCCCGGTTCCATTGCCAATCCTATAATTCTTCATTATATTCAAAATTGGAATTCGCATGAAACTGTTCTCATATTGCCATTGTGCATAATAATATGTTTTACGTGACCTAACAATTTTTTTTTTTGTATTTTATGACTACTTCATTATTATTTGATCACCCCATTTACTACCAGGGGCATTTGATAAAGAATCCTAGTACACAAAGAGCCAAAAGTTTGCTTGAGATACCAAGTGCTCATCGTATTATCATTAGTGGCACACCATTGCAAAACAATCTGAAGGTAACTTACATGGAATTCATTATGTGATCATTTGTTCTTTTCTAAAATTATACTTCATTAGTTCAATGTTATGTTCATAGATTGGATTTGGATTTTAGTGTGTGATCCTTGTTTAGTTTTCTCTCTGCTTGTGTTTGAATTTTTTTTTTTCCTTGAATTAGGAGTTGTGGGCCTTGGTCAATTTCTGTTGTCCTGACCTGCTGGGTGACAATAAATGGTAATAATAGTCTTCTTTTTGTGGTCGTCTTGAGTTATGTATGTGCTTCTTGTTTCACTAAAAATTGGAGTTTCCCAGGTTTAAGGAAAAATTTGAGTGTGCCATTCTTCGTGGAAATGAAAAGGAGGCTTCTGATACAGAAAAGCATATTGGTTCTGAAGTTGCAAAGGTAATGATATTTTAGTATGGTTAGATTGTGGCTTGTGCTTTTTGAACCTTGGTTATGTTAGAAATGATTCTGGAGGTCTTTTTTTTGGGGGGGATAAGTACAATGATTTATTAAAAGAAAGGAAAGCTTGAAATGGTGAGCTTACAAACAGACATGGTCCATAAGATCAACTAGAAAACTATGAACCCCCCCACCCCACCACCCCCCCCCTCCCCCCCCCCTCCAAAATCACAGTGCAATGTTTAAACTTTAAACAAAGTTTTCAGGAAACTATTCTTAATATCCAGCATTGATTCTCTTCATTATGAAACTTGAAATGTCCTACGGTTTTGCTCTCTCCTATTGGTCCACATGATGCAATGAGGAGTCAATTGCCAAATAACCTAGTTTCAATGGCGCCAATCTTTTGGATCCCCCAAAAAAGGAAAAAGAAGCTGTTAGAATGTTCATTTTGCATTTTCACTTTATGGGTTTCAATAGTTTGATGTTGAACACCATATTTGTGTACATTGTATGTAGTATATTCCCATCTTTGCGGGTACGAATTGCAGTTTTACTGATGGTCAAAGCATCTTACATGCAAAAGGTTCTTAATTTTCTTATAACAATAATCTAAAAGGGGCTATGGCAAATAATAAATGCTGAAATATACTACTTATTGAATAATTTGCAAGTTATGGAAAAGCTCTTGTTCATGTCCCAAATTTTCCCTTATGGGAGCTTTGAAACATCTAGCCAAGAAGAATTATTCTTATTTGTTTTATGTATGCACGCATACTTTTAATCATTGTTGTCAATGTGTATTGTACAATCATATCGTGTACAAAAAGTTTTGTATTGTAAGAGCATATCGGAAGTGCTCATGAATCGTATAATACAATGATGCGTATCGTATAAATTATATCATATCGTACAATTACAGACAAGTGGCTTTAAAATGGGTTTTTTGTATAAATTTGTGCTTTTATTTGAATCCAATAAGTTGTTAGATTTGTTTAGTTGTTTTTAACACAAAATTATTAGATTACTTAATTGAGCCTAATAAAATAACATGTCCAGAATTTTTTTTTTTTTCCTCTTTCAACTACGAAATTTTTACGCACTTTGACACTTCACTCTCATATTTGCTAATTTCTTTTCTATACTATGAATAATGTATTAAATAACAATATAATTATTTTTTATTTTGGTCAGTTTTGTTACAAGTCTAAAAGCTAGAATGTCATGAAGAAATTTTTAAAAATTATTAAAATAAAAGAACAAAAAGGGATAATAAATGTTGATAATGATGGAGAAAATTTCAATCAAGAAATAAATATGCAAGATGATGAATATGATGACAACATTGACTTATATGGAGTTGATTAGGAAAGATGATAAATGTGATAAAAATAAAAAATTATTTTGGGTCATATGTCATGTATTATCACTTTTGAGTTTAATCAATTTGAATGTGTATGTTATAAACATATGTTAATTTGATTTATTTAGTTAGCTTGTTAAATGTTTCTCCAAAAAAAAGGTTAGATTCTTAAATATTATTACATAAGTGATGATTAATTAGTCATTAGTTGAATATATTCCAAATTTATAATGAATACGCCCTTTATATTTGTATGTTTATAATTTTTTATAAATTTTATTAGGTGTTTGTGTATCTTATAATACACAAAAAACGATACATAATACATAATACAGAAAAATAAAAAATTGATTCATGACACGATTCACGTTTTGACAACTATACCTATAATATATGATCTACAAATTCCAGATCCGTTGATACTGTTTATTTAAGGTTCTGGCTTAAACTATTATTTAATGCAGGTTGCAGACTTGCAATCTGCTCTGCTATCACAGCAGATGCAGAAATATGAAACCAGAAATTTAATAATTATGGCCATATCTATCTTTATATAGAAGTTATAATGTTTAAACCTTGAAATTTTTTAACGTTTTCAATTGTTGGCTTTACCTTGTTAATGATGTTTAGGTTTCTAGTGAGGTCCTAAAGTAATGCATAATAGTATAGCCAAGAAGTGTTAGTGATGAACTGCATGGATGGCTGTTTTACAGATCGGTATTCCAAAATCTGTTTAAAAGTGAGGGAAAGAAAAACTGTGTCAAGTCATCCCTTGTCTTTGATACTTGTTGTGTACTATATATTTTGCCCTGTATGCATCTGTTTTATGTCATAAGCTCTTTCACTTGCATCTTATTTTTTGTTGCTTTCTCACAGGTAGAGGTAGCTGTTAACTTTGTTTCCTTAAAAGCCAGACAAGGACATTAATAGTGTTCATAATTTTTTGACAGGAGCTCAGAGAAAATATTCAACCTTATTTTTTGCGTCGCTTAAAAAATGAGGTATTTGATGAAGAAGATTCCAAAACAATTGCCAAACTTTCTAAGAAGAATGAGGTCATTGTGTGGCTAAGATTAAACAGTTGCCAGGTTTGATCTGCTTTTTCTCAGTGTACTTTTCATTTCATCTCCCATTATGGTTTTATTTAAAATGTCATGTTCATTTCCTAGTTTGCACTTATTTGGTGTAGAGACAACTTTATGAAACTTTTTTGAAGAGCGAGCTGGTTCTTTCAGCCTTTGGTGGCTCACCGCTGGCTGCAATTACGGTATTGTTTGTGATCCTTGATCATGCTTCTGCTTCTTCTTTTTTCGGTTAAATTCTTGTTTAAAAAAAAAAAAAAAATTCAGTGTCTACTTATATGATTTATTTTTTCTTTTTTGATTGTAATCTAGTAGTGCCTTTGGAAGTTTACTAGATCATGCATCTGGAGATATTGTTGCGGACTTCTTTGCTAATTTTGTTCTATTTAAAATAGATCGAGAAGAACTACTTCTGGAGATTCGTTGTTCTCTAGTACAGTTGAAAAATGTGGGTTTATTTATGTTTAAAAGCTTTGGTTATGACATCCCCAAGGGTAGCAATAGAATTTTAACCTAATATTATTTTGTTTTCAAGTTCATCACAATTATTATGTCATTATATATATATTATTATGTCCTTATAAGATTGCCAAAATGTTGTATCCGAATCAGTGTGATGGGTTAAAGTTGCCTGAATATATGAGTGCAGGGTCTTCGTTTCCACCTGCATTTGACACATTGGAATCCTCATTTGACTTGATTAAGAGGGCTGAAGGTAGGGTTGAGAATATTGTAAAAGAACAGGAGAAGAAGAGTGACTTGTGCAATATTTTTGAAGATAATAAGGTGCATGGAGTGAAGAACAATAGTGAAAGACTAAATAGAAATGAACCCAAAAAGGAGGGTGAGAACTTAATCTATAAGAGATTGCCTTTTGCATTTGAAGTTGAAAAGGAGGACAATACTTATTTTCATATTGACTCGGAGGATGATGAGGATGAGGATGATTGTTTTGTTTTGACTGGCAAGAGAATGGTTGAGGTCGAGAGACAAGAGACTAAGTCCAAAGACGAGTGTGCTGATTCAGATGGCGTTGATATGTTGGATGACAATTTTGTTGTAGAGAATGATGGTTATATTACTTTGAATGGCCCAAAATCTACTTATAAGTTGCCTGGTAAAATTGCCAATATGCAGTATCATCATCAGTGTGATGGGTTAAGGATGCCTGAATATGTGAGTGCAGGGTCTTCATTTCCGCCTACATCTGATGTGTTGGATTCCTCATCAGACATGATTAAGAACATTGGGGGTAGGGTTAGGAATGTTGTAGAAAAGCAGAAGGGGAAGAGTGATTTGTTGGATGTTTCTAAAGGTAATAGGGTATATGGAGTGAACAACACTAGTGAAAGGCTAAATAGAAATGAACCTAAAACGGTGAGTAAGAAATTAATGTCTAAGGGACTGCCTTTTGTGTTTGAAGTTATATATATATCAGGAAATTAAAACCTAGTTTTTTTTTTTTTTTTTTCCCTGAAAGGATAACTATAAATATAATTTAATTTGAAACAGATTCTGAAGAAAATATGTGATGATCCACTTCTCTTGACAAAGAGAGCTGCTGCAGATGTCTTGGAAGGAATGGAATCAATGCTAAAACCAGAAGACGTTCATGTGGCTGAAAAATTGGCAATGCACATAGCTGATGTCGTTGATACAGATGACTTGGAAGAGAAGCATAACATTGTCTCGTGCAAAATATCTTTCATATTGTCTTTATTGGTGGGAAATGCTGCACATGGATTAATAGATTCCCAGATATTTAAGTTGATTGCTCAATATGATTTGTTCAATGATTTTTTACAGGATAACTTGATACAAGAAGGCCGTTGTGTTCTTATCTTTTCCCAAACTCGTAAGATGCTTAATCTTATCCAGGTTAGTCTTCACTTCGTTTCCTTTTCAATACTTGTCTTAAATATAGTGGATAGTATGGGGAAGGGGAACATAAAGTTTTTGTTTATTTAATTATTCCTGTGTAGTGGACAGTCTTAGGACACTCTTCTCAATCAAGGTTTGTCTTTTGAGTCAAGAATTTAATTAAGACTATCCACTATATTATATGAAGTTTGATGAGGGTCTATTAAGCGTTTAAGTGAGTAGTTGTTTGGCATTGCAGCAAAGTGAAATAAAGATAAATGTCTAGTTTATGTAGGGTTTTTTTTTTTTTTTGGGTACAGGGTTGTATATATCTGCCACATAATGCTTGTCATAATATGATGCAAGTTGACGTTCAACCCATCATGTGAATTCATCTAGGGGTACATAAGTCTCTCACTAATTGTCTACGATTAGAAGTTTAACCCCTGTCTGATTCATATCATGTGAAAAACAAGCTATTTTTTGTCACTATGCATATGTAGAAGTCGCAGTTTTTATTCTCATTGAGGCAAGTTGCTGCTTCTATTTTCTTTTAACTCCAAGACATTTATTTGGACACATTTGCACACTTTATCCATAAATGTTAGTGCAATATAGTTATTTGGCATAACATATGACTTTTTCCTTGTGTGGTATGAATAATTCCTTCACGGTTTCTATGCTAGAGCTAATCTAAAGCTAAATTCCACTAAGATATATATGCTTTATGTTTGGATAGTTTGTATAAGGTCCCCATATTAATAGCTAGAGAAACTCATTAGATGTTACATTTACATCCCTGGTTGTACACTAGCTGTAGAACCAACAATTTTTCTTGAATATCGTATAATTGGGAAAGGGACCCTCTCTATTTGAATTGGTTCCATTTCATGGTTGAGATTATATCCCTAGTTGTACCAACCTAAACATGTATAGACCGCCACATCATTTGAATTTTAAATGACATTGCAGTTTGTACATTATTAAATTCGGAATATAAAATTTTGACTGTGAAATGGATGTAATTTAGAGAGGGCTTGAAATGGAGAGGATCGTGTTTCCTATTATTAGGGGTAAGACTGCCTACCAATCACCTCTCCTAATCCCGCAAAAGTGGGAGTTTTGTGCACTAAGTATGACCTTTTATTTTATAGTGTGTATTTCTACTATAGTATACTTGGCACAAATATTAAGGAAACTACATTTACAGAATTTGAGGTTTATTAGAACTGCCACTTGAAGATGAAACTTCAAATCTTAAGATTTGAAGCTTGTGGTACACTGATTTAACATTATAAATATCTTCTTTATAATGCAGCAGAAAATTCAAGGAGAATTGTAGGAAACGAATAGAGCAGAAAAAAAGGGAAAAAAAAAAAAGGAGATAAAACTAGGAATCAGCACTTAGCGATGAAAATTTGGAATCAACATCTAGGGTTGCCTAGAATCTGCACCAAGCTATTGAAAGAATTCCAGCCTAAAGTTTATCAATCAAGTAAAGCATAACAATACTGAACCTTGGCGCTTTTAAATAAGATTCCTAAAGCAAATAAAATAAAATCCCTAATCTATTAGATAAACAGGTCAGCTGGCAGCGGGCTTCCATCATGCATCCATAGTCACTGGATGGGCCAACTTCCTGTGTTGACATCCATAAACACACGTGATTGGAGGCCTATCTAGTGTCTGCACCACCATGAAAATCAAATTTATTCTTGTTCACCTTGGATGCACGTTTTCACAGTGCTGAAATATAATCGATTGATTATTTTATCGACTTGGTTTTTGTTCTTCTAAGTCACCTTTTTTTTTTTTTTTTTTCCTTTTGTTCAAATGATCTCAATCAAAGTATGATGATTGAACAGATTTAGGGATTGGTTATGCTAGTGAGCTCTAATTCAAGTGGCACTTTCTCCCCTTGTAAGTTGTAAGAGCAAATTGGCATGTGAGGTCGTGGGTCAAGATCCACCTGCTGCATGTGTAACTTGCCAATAAAAATATGTATATGAAACATAAAATGATGAGTTAAGATGGCAATTTGATGTTTTGTTAAGCACCAAGTTTTCTTATTGACCTAGAGTTTGTTGTTATATCAGACTTTCCCGTAATTTGATTTATTAGTGATCTTTTGTTTTATAGAATTCAATAGTATCCAAAGGTTACGAGTTCTTGCGCATTGATGGTACCACAAAAGCTAGTGACAGAGTAAAGATTGTTAATGTAAGTGTTGTATATAATCAAAGTGGTTTGATTTTCTTTCAAAAAAAATATATATATAGTTTGTGATTCTCATGATCCTTTTATCTGTAGGATTTCCAAAAAGGTGTTGGAGCTTCCATATTTCTTTTGACATCTCGAGTTGGTGGTCTAGGCCTTACACTAACAAGAGCAGACCGTGTAATTGTAGTTGATCCTGCTTGGAACCCCAGGTGCTATTTCTAGTTTTTCTTTCTTTCTTTTTTTCTTTTTAATAAAAAATATGGACGACTTTGACCAACCCACCTTGTTAGTTAGGCAAAACACCATTTTGGATACTTATTTGTCTTTTCTGGTGGTCATTCACCAAAAGTTATTCCATTTTTTAGTGAACTAGTTGACTCTAAGAACTATACTTTTTCACTGCTTTCATTGGATACTTGCATAATACATTTTTACAACCTTCTCTCCCTCTCTCATAGGGTTCATCATACTTACCAGAAAAGGGGTCAACATCCTGTAACGTCTATTGTACTGTTTCTATTCTAGTTCTATTTACTTCATCTTTGCTTTATTTTTGTCCCATGAAATAGAAGGTGTTTGCTGGTCTGGTCATCAGATTTTGTTCTTTGTTAGGTTACCTATTATATAAAAATTCAATGTGTTCCTCCATAGTGACCAGCACATCCTTTTGGTTTGGCCAAATATGAATCTAATCTTAAAGAAGGGATGGGGGTATTAGCAGCTGTGGAAGTAACAGAGGTCAAGGAAGTTGTTGAGGAATCAGTTATGAGTTGTGTTGCTGAATATTTCTTGTCTTCCCTTTCACTTCTTTATCTGACTTAAGCTATGGAATTTAATAATATTTGTAAAAAAACCATTTATGTATAGCTGCTTTGTTAATTTACCTTTGCTCGGTAATCTCTTTCTTAAATTTTCAATTCCTCTGTTGTTTGTAGTGGTGTACAATTTATATGGTCTTTGAATTAGTATTCACATATGACTGCTTTCCTCCTTGCTTTCCATTTCTCTGTTTTTTCCCTTGGATTTTTGAGCTTCCCAGTTTGTTAAGAGTAATAACCTGTGGATCAAGGTTTGTTAAACTAAATTTTACACCTTTTTTTTTGCAGTACGGATAACCAAAGTGTTGATCGTGCTTATCGAATTGGGCAAACAAAGGATGTCATTGTATATAGATTAATGACGTGTGGAACTGTTGAAGAAAAGATATATAGGAAGCAGGTGAAGTATATTTCCCCTTTTTCTGTTCAGGGTATACAGAGGCAGTATTTGATTATGCCATGGGGCATGAAGTGTGCTGTTGGGACCTATTGTTTGCTAGAAGTTTTAATATCTTGCTGCAAATGGGGAAACATTGCCTTGCTGGGACCATGCTCTAAGACGTATAAAGCTGTTTAAAAGAAATGGTTAAGATATTTTAGGTTTCAAAATATTTAAAATAAAACTTCCATGGTTCACATTAAATAAAGATAATATGAGGTGGACATGTGCCTCTTTAAGGTTCGATATGTTTTAACTGGACCGTTTTTCTCTTTTTGTGTATGAAATGCATGCTTCTAGACTAATAGATACATGATCACCCTTCCTTGGTGTTTTTCGATTGTATGACAGGAGATCTTCTTCCTGGCATAACTATTTATTGGTTGAAAGTATGTTCCAACCATACTTTCTAAAATTTGAGGCATTAAATGTAACTGTGTTATTTTGAATAATTGAATGTGTCATTTAGATATTCAAAGGAGGATTGTTCAAAACTGCAACTGAGCACAAAGAACAAATTCGGTACTTTAACCAGCAGGTACGCACTTCCCAAAAAAAAAAAAAAAGTGTTGCTTTACTGCCTAGATTTCAAGAACGTTACTAATCTAAGGGTTTGATGTTCTTTTCTAAACTTGTGATAATTTTTTGTAGGATCTTCGGGATCTTTTTAGTCTCCCAGAACAGGGGTTTGATGTCTCTGTTACCCAGAAGCAGTTACACAAAGAGCATGATTGCCATCACATAATGTACTGATACTTAGTCTATGGCATTTAGATTTATTTTGTAAATCTGATCTTTTTTTTATATAATTTAATAATGCTTGACTTAGTGTGCAAAAGTGTGCTTCTGCACATGCTTTTGCATTCTATATCTTCAGTCCTAGAATATGATTCAAATTATATTTTGGGGTTTGTTATTAATCTGAAAACACTTGACTGAAAACACTTGACTGTAACAAACCCTGTAAAATTCTAACCTCATGTTTCTTTAGATGCTAGAAAACTCTCAAATTTATTTGAACTTTGACAAGGTATAAAGTTTCAGTCAACCTGATTGAGTTTTCTTGTTGCTGATGATCCTGAACAATGTCGTCTTTTTATTGATCTAGGCAGAGTTAAAGGAAGCAAAAGGAGGATGCCAAAGCTAAATTGTTTTCTTTGCTTAACATTTTTTTAGAAATTCTCCTTTTGTTGCTCTTTCTTGGATGCATGTGGAGGCAGGGATAATAATGATACTCTGAAGATAATTTTAGGTGTTTGTTTGTCATAACATTCTTCTATATGGCATTTTATATGTCTCGACTCTCGAACCCTCATATTATTAGCTTGAGGTACAAAGAAGTTGCATGAAAATTTCCTTATTGGTGATTGGTTTAACTTTTAATATTCTTTCATAAAACAAGTTATATGTCCAGTCTAAATATAATTATGCTTTGAGGAACAAACAAAATGGATAAAAATCTCCTTATAGGTGTTTGGATTCAGTGTACTTTTTGAGCAATTGTGTCTTAGCCATACCTAACCCTTTTTTTTTTCCATTCTAAGTAAATGACACTTACTTTCATTTTGACAGTTTCAATAATAAGAGCAAGTGTTATATAATAAATAGCTTGAAGTGGAGCACAAGTGACGTGCGTGCTCATATATACCTATCAAATTTTGATGGAGTTGAAGAAATCATCCACACAATGTTCCCTTTTCTTGAAAATAATGATGAAGTTGCAGGAGTTTCTCTTGAATCAAGGATTGAAATGTCTTAGGGTGAGAGAGAAAAGGTGGAAAGAAAGGTGACTTAGACTCCGTTTAGTTGGGAGGAGGGAAAATGTTTTAGCTTTCCATCATGTTTGTTTGGTATAGAAGATGGAAAAGTGCAAAGGATGGAAAATAAATACAAATTTCCTTTGTTTTGGTTGAGAAGATAGAAAAGATAGTTTATATGAATTTACAATTATGCCCCCTATACATAAGTGGTAGAGACTTCGAAGGAAATATTTAGGTCAAAAGCTTATTTTTTGTTTATGTTCAATTCTTGATTATGATCATGTAGTTTTATTATTATTATTATTATTATGGACTTCAATATTGGTAATTCCCTTTCTACAGTAGCATAGATGAAGATAGATTATAGAAGTCCATAAAGCTAAGGCTTTGTAGAAGCTTCTAGATATATGAATAGCAGTCTTGCTTAACATCTTTATATAATAATATTTATGCTGCAGAGGCAATATGAAACCTTTATTATGTTGTTTACATGCATTACATTTGCAGATTTTGTGCAGTTGTAATTCATGAAATTCATGAAATCCGCTTCTCTTCTATGTTAAGTCATTAATTATTCTCTTGTTTGTCATAGGGATGACTATTTGAAAGCTCATATAGAGTTCTTGCAAACTCAAGGTATAGCAGGAGTTAGTCACCACAGTTTACTCTTCTCCAAGACAGAACCTGTACAACTTGTAAAGGAAGAAGAGGAAGTGACAGCACCTGTACAAGTTGTAAAGGAAGAAGAGGAAGAGATTAGGTGATTACCTTTGGTTTGCCACTTTCTACTTTGGCTGCGTTCATTTTAATTTTAAATTTTTTGGTGTCCCCGTTTGGATCATTATGGGACAAAGGTATTTTACATAATATGTGAACCCTATCATTTCTTGGGGCTACATTTATGTTTATCTAAAAGATTTACAAATCCTTAATTGTGATGTTACCAGTTCTCTATATTGTAGTGTTTTTGCAATCCCTTTTTTTTGTCTTCCCATTTTTAGGTTTTCTGGTGGATACATGTGTAACCTAACAAGCTTTGGCAAACTATAGAGCTGGTTCAATTAGTTTTGAAGCAATCTTAAAATAAAGCTGATGAGCTCTGGCTTAAATGAGAACCCATTCCTCTTAAGAATGGGATAGAGCATATAGTCGTGGATACAGGACTTAATCTTGAAATAAAACTAGTTCAACTTTATTCTAGTTTTGGTTTGTAGAAATTATTTTGATTTGTATATCGTTTGTCTAAACCATTTATAACATAAATACAAATTTTGGAATAAAAAATGGAAAACTAAGAACTAGTTCTATATTTTAAAAAATTTAACAGACACACACTCGGTGAGTCTTGTACCCATGACCTCACCTTTCACTTTACTCTAACACTCCCCCTCAAGTCGGATATAAATCAAACATGTTGAAAGGCAATCATTGTAAGGAGGCACATGCTAATGACTTTGTGAGGATATCACTTTAGCATATATATTTATGTTATAAAAATATGTTGTGATTATAAAAATACTCTTATGCTAAAAAAATAACTAGAATTAACTGTGGCATTTTACCATGGAAGGATGTGCCATTTGAGTTCATTGGCATTCTGTTAAGTTATTCTCGGTTGACCCAGTTTATGGTTTGCCAAACACCCCATAAAACTTAAAAGCATGTTTCTATTTGTTTGATTGGTTCCAAAGGAAAGAAAAGAATTTAAAAATTGCCAAGAGAGCTCATTACAACTCAAATTGCAGGTATTTTAGCTGGTGTTTGTGCAGGAGAAGGTGTCTTTAGAAGTATATGAAGCGCTATGCTTATTTGGTTACCTGTTTGTGTGCAGCAAAAAAGGGACTACGTTTGTAGGATGTTTGCCATCAAGTTCTTCGCTTGAATGTATTGTTGATGGGTATGGTCTATAAGCATATATCATAGTAAGTTTTGTTGTTGAAGTTGCAAATATACTTGTTCTTGTAGTGAAAACTTGCCTTCTATTTTTATAGTGCTGCATATGATTTCAAGCCAAAGGATGTAAGCATGAACAAGAAACGCTGTTCCCTTGACAGTGGGAGTAATCTGACGAAATTTGAAATTGAAGAGAAAATCAATTGTCTATCTCAAAAGCTTGCAAATAAGGTACATTTTATCTTTCTCTTTCTAGCTAAGTAAATAATCATGATCTTGGTGAAACCATGCCAATGTTGGTGAAAGTGCAGGGCACACTTAAGCATAAAGGCTTCCTAGAACTTAAGCACAAAATGCTAGTATGTGCCTAATTGAAGTGAAGGGCACATTTTAAAAATAATAATGTAATAAATTTGAAAATTATCTTGGGCTTGAAAAAATAAACATAACCATAATATTTGATAGCCATGATTAAAATAAAAGGCATGAACTACATGGTTGAATAAAAATATACCCTAAAAGCATAGGTCAAAAAGCACTAGAATGTTAAGTAATAATTTCTATGCCTAACAAAAGCAATGCAATGCAATTCTAAAGTATCTAATCATCATCCTCATTCAATATATCACTGCCCTCACAAGTTTTGTGACCCTTATAATCTTCTTTTACTTTTTCTAAATTAGTAGTCTCTCTCTCAATGGGGAAAAAGGGAAGATCAATGGGTGTGGGTGGGTTGTGGGTTTTAGGATCAAGCAAAGGAGAGTGTGTGTGAATCAAGGAGAAATAATAAAGAAGAGAGAGAGAGAGGGAAATATATCTGGTATAAAGGTAAAGTTTGTCTGGCTTGAGTCTCCTTTGGTGAGAATGAGTATGGTCCTGAATGGACTTCTGCATCTAGAATTTGTAACTGGATGGAGGGCTGGGCTTAGATGTATGATATCATACCAGAAAATTGACCTTTGTATAACATTAAGATTTGACAGTTGCATATTTGCATTATACGTTTGTTTTTTTTTTTTTTTTGAAAGAAAAGTAAAAAAAGGACTCACTTTAGATTAAGAAAAAGAGAGAAAGAGAGAGAGATAGAGTTGATTTCACATGTGCCTGAGATTTTTTTCTATCTTATTCTTTTGTTATGTTTAGAATTGATTTTTTTTGGAATATTTGGGTTAATCTTCATATTTATATTGACATTGTATTCATGGGTTTGGTTTTTAGGTTGAAATTTCTACTAATTATTTTTTTATATTGTACATGGTAGATAAAACATCTCTATTTTTTTGGAGAAAAATCAAAACTACAACTTGTGTCTTCTAGCATAAGGAATGATAAATTTTTATTTGGTATGTCATATATAAATTTGTTGAATTTGGTTAGATTTTGAAGTAGAATTTGAGGATTCTATAAATTTTGAAGTTTTAAATCTTAGAGTTTTTGGTATTTATGTCTCAATAGGTTGATCTTAATTCTTTACCTTAAATGCTTTTTATTTAGGTTCATGTGATTTTTTGTTTTCTTATAAAAACTATGATTTTTGGTTGATTAATTATTTTTTTGGATTAATTTCAATTAATTATTTGTTTGGATTCAACATAAAAGATAATGGAATTAAGTATTATAATTTTGATATTGTTCCATATTTTGAAATGTTTATATTGTTATTACTACGAGAAAATCATATTGCTACTCAAATTTGAAACTTGGCATGTTTTTCTCATATCATGGTCTTTGTTCATATATATTTGTAACTTATATTAGTTTTGAGTGTGTGTATGTATAACTATTGAGAGTTTTGCTTTATTAATTTAAGAATTGTAAATTACTTTGTAGGTTTCAGCAACAGTGCACTTGCAACTCAATAACGTTCAATGTTAAACAACACTTTTAAACTATGGAAAAGTATAGAAGTTAAATATTTCTTCATTTAAAAAAAAAAAAAAATACTAACTAGCAAAATGTCTATTTAGATATCGTTTGGATTGGTGTTTCACGTTTGTGTTTTGTTCTTTTTTTTTTTTTTTGGACCAGCGCCTCTTGTACTATTCATAGGACATGAACAGTGCATTAAGGCAAATGAACAGTGTTTTGTGAGTGTAAACAATAACCGAAAATTATTTTTTTATTGTTTTCAGTTTTCAGCAAAATAAGCAGTATCCAAACGCACCCTTACTCATTGTTGGATTTTTTTCTAGCGTCAATAGTTTTTCTGTATATCACATAGGTTAGCGACCAGTTAGATGAATTATGGAAGAATTTGGGTCTTTGTGTACACGTTATACAAGCTTGCTTATCCTTGAAGTTGATATAGAATTTGGGAACAAGAGGACGACTATAGAATTATAATTGTGTAACTTGTAACCAGCTAATAAAAGTTACATACCCTACCACCCTTTTCAAGCTAGATCCCATAAACGGCAAGTGAACAAAAAAGAAAAAAGAAAAAAGAAGAAGATCTCAGTATCTCACAGCCATGTACAGGTTATTACTTCTACAATACATTAGAAGATTCAGAAACCATTTAAAATCTTGGTCACACGTCAATTATGGTCCATATTTCCAACAATCACAACCAAAAATGAAAGTCCCATATGGCCAAATCTAGGTGTAGCATGACAGAAATTTTAACCGTTAATAAAATCGCCATATGGGCTCTAAAACACAAACTGGCTTGATTCATCCAATTTGAAAGGAAAGATTAAAGAAACAAGGTGGGCACTGAGAAAACAAATGCTTCACTATGGTAGCCTTGGCATTGCACACTCCTAGTACATACTTCAGTTGGTTGTGTTCTCGTTTATCACAAGGTAAAAACTAAAAACAAACACAGGCCAATATTGCAGCCAAACAAAAATTTACAGCGTTTATTTTGAATCACTTCATAGAATGTAAATTCTATGCCTATACTAACAATGGATGGTGTCACTTAACATTGTGCAAGAACTTCTAACACAAAACAGAGGCTTTATAAACACTTTAGTGTAACTTTTTGCTATGTTACATGACTTACATCACTCCATAAATTTCTTTTGAATGGGTATTTTGACAAAGCAACTGTTGAATTATGTTGCGTTGTCATACTCTCCATGATTGCAAAATATCAAGATGATGGGAGATCAATAACTATCTCATTATATAATGTTCAATGTCAAGTATTTTTTTTTGACATTTAAAATTATTCATAAATCACAAGTTTATGAATCAAAAAGTAAACAAGATCCGACTAATACAAAATATTATATGCATAACACAAAATATGTAATCCAAAGGCAGAATTCTCAAAATATTAATCTACTAAAAATTTATGGAGTGGTGTAATATTGCAAAGAGTTACACCAAGTATACCACAAATCAAACAAAAATTATCAATCAACCCTACAAAAAAAACATATACAACTAATTTTTCAAAATTTTATGTTTATTTAATCAGCAAAAATGATCTAAGCTCCTCAGTTAATCAACTAAATCGATAACTGTGTTCTCAGTTCTTTCTGTTTTTCTAATTTTAAAGAGCCCAGAATTTGGTTGAGCAATCTGCTTTTGTAATTTTCTCCCTTATCTGGTAATCTGGAAACCATGCCTATTAAAGAGAATAATGAAGCAGTTAAACAGAAGAAACCTGAGTAAGATTACTTCTTAATCAAGAAAAGATATTATTGAATAATGACTAAACTAACTCACTTGAATACAGTTTAATATGAAACACACACAATGTATGTTGGATAGCTATACAGTGGTCAAGACTTGTCTATTTAAATCTCAGGATCGTTACTTAGAGGGGTGGTTACATAGGCCCTTGAAGGAATTATAGGATTTAGACGGTATACAGCTCACTTCTACAATTTGGAGAGTTCAACCTAAATAACATATTACTGGCCAAAGACGTTAAGGAAAATATAGAAGATTGCAAGCAAAAAGATGATATATTCAAAATGTTAGGATGGTTAACAATCCTAAAATAACCCAGTTATGTGAATAGCTCCAACTACAGGCAACCTGCAAACTTCACCAGAAGCCAAGCAGAATTATCTTCAATTGAAGCTATTTATTAACCAAAAAGGATCAGTTTGGCAGGGCTGTAAATTTTCACAATGTGCAGCTGCTTTTAAATCTATCCTTGGACTTCTTCGCCAAAAAAAAAATCATAAAAATAAAAGTCTGAACCCGACTTCACAAAAATGGTGGCATACTAAAGCACCATTTGTCACCAAACAGGAAAATATGATAGCCTCGGATCCTTAAAGCTGAAAAAGCCCAATCAAAATGGGCCTAAATTTTGACAAATCATATGCATGGCTCACTGCTGGAAAAAGCATGCTTAAGCACAAAGTGCCAGAAATAGTGCTTTTTTCACCTCTAAAGTGAGGCACATTTGCAAAAATTCTGGAGCTTTTTTTTTTTTTTTTTTTCTCAAGGTGAGTCTTTTTTTTTTTTAGTCCTATTAGAATTTTGTTTTTATATAGATTATCAATGTTTGAGTTTAAGTTTAAGTTAGACTTGTTAAAGAGATAGAGTTTCACTCATTGTTAAGTTTTGATTAAACAAAAATAATTTTGTTTTAAAAAAATGATAGTGATGAGTTTGAGTTTAAGTTGAACTTGTTAGAAAGATAGAGTTTCACTCCTTGTTAAGTTTGGACTAAACAAAAAATAATTTTATTTAAATAAAATGATAATTTTATTTAAATATTGTATCAACGTGGAAAATTGTGAGAGTTTCAGATATTTCGGTTATTTAAATATTGTGCTGACGTGGAAAATTGTGAGAGTTTCAGAGGATTCGGTTATATATATATATATATATATATAATATTTCACCACTTTGTATTTCCCAACCTAACAAATTCAGAAGAAGAGGTGAAACAATCACTGCTTATATTTCTTGAGAAATTCGCACCAGCTAATCAAGAAAGATATCCTTATTGGGGTTTGAATTTGACACTGGACCGGTGGATCCTTTCATGGGAGCAATGGAAGGGTCAAGGGTGTGACATGAATATGCGATGCTCACTCCAACTATGGGATGAAATAGTCCTTGATGCCCCGTTCACTTTACAAGTCACATATGCTTGAGGTAACAAGCTTTAATGAAAAAGGGAAATTACATTTTAATTCTTTAAATTATACCATTTTTACATTTATTTTTCTAAACTATAAAAATGCACGTTTGCTCCCTAATTATAACCCTTTTTACACTTATTTTATAAACTATAAGAATGCACACTTTATGCTCTTAAACTATATCATATTTACACTTATCTGCTAAACTATGAGAATGCACATTTATTTCTCTAAACTATTATCAAGAAAAAAATAAGTTTAAGAAGGGAAAAAGATTAACATTATTGGGCTAATGGATCAGTCTTTTCCACACTTGGGCTTGGGCGCAATCTAATTGGCTCAATTCTAAGAGCAATCAAGCCTTATCCGTTTCTATATGTGATTGAAATTTAATTACTCAAAGCCTCTTACATAATTCTGCAAGTATTTTCACTCTTAACTTCAGTGCAAAATTGCAAATGTCATGTTGCCAAGTTAAAGTCTCTCATTCTATATATTTAAATATGGTCTTTGTCTAGCACGATTATGCAAATTAGGTAGTATAAGAACTAAATATTTTAATACTTACGTTTCAACATGGTGATACATGGATACAAGTTGATAATTCTACACAAAAACAAAGGGGTAATTAATATTTCACACTCTTGAATGTACACTACTTCATACAATGTCTACTTTTCATACAAGATATTTACATTTGTCAACACTTCGTACATGATGTAAAGAATAAAGTATAAACACTATTGGATGTGAAACAATCAAACTTAAGAATTTGAATTGCTTGCCTTATCGGGAGACTTAGATTTCGATCAGGGTGAGCACACCAAAGTCCAAACGATCATCAAACACTCTATCTGTTTTTCATCAAAATCTGTTTTTAACTTTCTATCCACAGCCAAAAGAAGATCTCCTCTTCCATGAAGACTCCAAATCCACTCTACCAACCCCATGACAGAATTTGGTCCCATAAGATTAGATGACCTTCTTCCCTTAGCAATTTCTAAGGCAACTACTCCAAAGCTAAACACATCTGACTCTTTACTAGCCCTACCTGTGCTTATATACTCTGGAGCCAAGTATCCTAAAGTTCCAGCCAATCTAGTTGTCTGGGGGCCGGCTTAACTCATGATCCATAAGCCGAGCTAATCCAAAATCACCAAGCTTAACGTTGAAATTAGAATCTAGCATGACATTACTTGATTTGATATCCCGGTGCCCCACACATTGCTCCCACTCTTCATGAAGATAGAGCAATGAAGAGGCCAACCCAAGAGATATCTTGTATCTTACTAGCCAAGAGAGAGGACTCCTTGTTCCAAAGAGTTGGGAATCAAGGCTACCATTTGGTATAAACTCGTAGACAAGTAAGAACTCAACTCCATCATGACAACATCCTATGAGTTGCAACAAATTCCGGTGCCTCAGCTGACTAAAGATCTTCACCTCGGTTATATATTCTTTCTTCCCTTGTTTAGACTCCCTTGAGATTTTCTTCACCGCGACTGGCATGTCTAAGTCAGTTAAGTAACCCTTATAAACGGCACCAAACCCTCCTTGACCTAACTTCCTCTCGCTTGAGAACTGAGAAGTTGTTGGTAGCTAAAACAAGATCTCTGCAAGAAAATCTTCTTGGTCCTGCTCCTTGCTCAAGGTCATCATGAATTGAGGTTACATTCACTATTTCTGCTGTTACCATTTTATTTCCCTTCCATATCCACAACATTACAAAAACTATAATAATCATCCCAACGACTGCCAGTTCCACTATTAAGCTAATATATTCGGCTTCCTTTCTGGTTGTTTCTTTTATATCCAAGCTTGAACTGAATTCCCAAGACTGAATTGAATTTCGCTCGATTCTCACACCAGTAGCAGCCGAAAATCCAACTGTGACCCTCTCAGGCAGAACCTCCATTAGATCAATTTGATAGGAAAGTAGTATTCTCCTGAGTATTAGTGGTGTTTTGATAGGTCCAAGAGACGCTCAAATTCTTAGTAGTAGCGTTGTAGATAATCCATACATCTGCCATATCTCCACTATGGAAGCTGGTATTCCAAGGGGTGGAAATGGCAGAAACAATCGAGTTGTTGTTAATCCCAAGTCCCAACATGCGTAAATAAAGGATCCCATTCCTTGTTCACCATCGAGTCGAACTCAACTAGAACAATATGGTTCTGAGGTGAACGCATGGTTGTGACGTTGAAAAGGCCTAGACCTCCCCCATGCTGTATTTGGTGCAATATTGTCAAATCCCACAGGAGCTAGGAAGAATGCTAGCCCATCACCAAAATCGGAAGTGCCCAATCCAACGGAGCCGATAGTGAAGGAGAAACGTGTACTAAAGTCAGTGAGCTTTCCTGTATTAGAGTCCCAGAGTGGCACCTTCTTAGCGTAGATAACCCAACCAACACGAGCTTGAATATCAACTCTGGTCATGTCAACAACTCCATTAGAAGCTACTGCATCACCCAGATATAGTATGTCAGTGTCATTGGGATCAAAGTGAGTTTTTTTGAATTGAACTGAATAAGCAGTAGTAGCGGGAAGAAGTAGTAAAACAAAGAAGAAAAGAGGAAACACAGGTATGTAATTTTGTTTCAGCTACCAGCTACATTGAAATGTTACTATATCCTTAGTTATAATTTTCGGTTTAGACCTTAGTTATATAGAGAGTGAAATGAGCTTAATTGAAATGGTACTAAATCCTTCAAATAAAATATAAAGATGAAGATTCGTCGCCGGCACAATTGTACGTATACCCACTGGAACAAAAGAGATTATTGACCCAAAAAAGAATAGTTTTCGGTTGTGGCGTAGGTGATAGTGGTACCTGCATGCGACGACCAACAATTGCAGGTTTCAACTGTCTCATACCTCTGCAACAATCACTACAAGAAAATGTCCAGTTTGCCGTTTACGGCATTAACAATGTGAAAAGAATGTTTCCTTGATCTTAACGGACTTCGTAGTTGTCCTTACTGTCTCCTTTTCGATAGGTTTGAGGTTGACCATTCTTTTAATTAATTTATATATATAATATGATATAAAGCTATAAAGTTTATCTAGGCTTTTGATGGCATATTCAAGGTTTTTCTTTTTCCTTGGACCGGTGTTTGGAGTCTTTTTGTGGCTACGACATGTATTGTGTTGTATTGTGCTTTGATGAGTTAAAGACTAGACCCGGATTCTTTGGGGTAGTCGAGGTTGTTGCCCACTCCACTGTATTGTCTGTTGACGGCTATCGTTGTGTTTTCTCCTAAATAATAGAAAATATAATGAGTGATCAAAATAATTAATTAATGAGGACAATAATCTTCTCGTGTGTAAATAATTCAAACTATAAAACATAAATAAATGGGAGGAAATATATTAGGCTTCAAGACATATGAAGTTGAGGTAATTAAATACATTTAGTAAGGCTAAACAAATATATTAGCGTGATTTGATAAATATATATTTGTTAATGCCCAAGTTAATATTCAACATTATTCAATGTTTCTCTGTGTTTAGAAGTTGGGTTTTCTCTCTAATTTCTTTTACACAGTAGAATTAGGTGTCCCTTCTACGAAAGTGCTTTTAGTATCCTGGGAGTAACATTGTTATTCCTCAGCTTGTTGGGTTTTTTTTGGGGGTTTGGGAAACAGTTTTGAGCAAGTGTGAGGATGGATGATTTGGCTAAATCGTGGAATCGGCTTACTCTTTTAGATAGAGAGGGGTCAGGTTGTTGTTTGCTTGATGATGATAGAATTGAGGATTTTCCATTGCTGCAAAGTTTTTAACAAAGCGAGCCATCAACATGGAGGTTATAGCTAAGACTTTTACCCCGCTATGGAGAGCCATAAATGGTTTCAAGATTCAGAATTTTGGTGACCATAAAATTCTTTTCACTTTTGACAACAGGGAGGATGTAAATAGAATTTTAGAAGGCGAACCATGGAGTTTTGACAAAAACCTGGTGGTAATGAGTCGATATGAGAATGAGTCCCCGCTGCAAGATATAAAATTTGAGAAGACAAAGCTATGGGTTCAGATTCATGGAATTCCGATTAAATATATGACAATTGAGGCAGCGAAGAAAATTTGTAGTGTATTGGGAGAGGTCTTCGCGCCGACTGATCCAAAAATATATGATGGTGGTCACTTCATACGTATACAGGTATCTATCGATTTGTCTTTGCCTTTGTGCCGTGGAAGACTAATAATTGTAGGTGAAGGAAAGCATGTGTGGATCTTGTTCAAGTGTGAGAGGTTGCCAAATCTATGCTACTGGTGTGGGCGACTTACTCACGACGACAAAGACTGTGAGTTGTGGATTGACAGTAAGGGCATACTCACACCAGAACAGCGTAAGTTTGGACCACACTTGAGAGCACACCCTTTCGTTGCTACAAGAAAAAGTGCAATCATGGTCCCTGGGTTCTATGCCACAAGATGAGTTCAAGTACATCGATAGACCGCGATTCATGCTGAAATTCAAGTTCAGGTAGAGGAAAAGCACCGAAGCAGTCACAACGAGTAACGACTAGCAGTGAAGATAGCATTGAAGCAGAAAATATTTCCTCATTAATGCATAATGATGTGGGGGGAGTTATTAGGGAGGATACGACTTTCAAAAACCAATTTAATGGGGCAATCACTGAGGAATTAAAGGCTCCTAATGAAACCGAAACTGTTTTAGAAGCAAGTAATGAGGAGATATGTTTGGCAAAGGAGTTTGGTGCGGCTAAACTATTGGGATCGGGAAAGAGAACTACCAAAAACCTGAGAGCACGTGACAACTTAAGTGATAAATCACAACTTAACAAGTCACGTGCTACTCCTAAAGCTAGGGTTCACGAACCAAAAGCTACTCGTGCAACTCCTACCTGGACCCGCAGAGAAAGAAACCAATTCAGGGACAACACAGCAGCAAGTTCTCAACCTCCAGGGAAAAAAAGCGTAGTAGGATCAGAGGTAGATTACCCTCAATTGTTAACAAAAAGGTCTCAGGCTACTCTCAGTGAAGAAAACACACCTTTTGTAGTAGCGGGAGCTGATGTTCAACCCTGCCAACAGCAATGAGTTGTTTAGAATGGAACTGTCGTGGGCTTGGGAACCTACGTACAGGGATGGAGCTTATTGAAATCATACGGGCAAAAGATCCCGCTGTGGTGTTTTTAGCTGAGACACTTACAGATGATGCAAGGCTAGAGTTTGTTCAAAGAAGTATTGGTTTTCACTACAACAAAATGTATTTTTAACGACGAAAATTTTCATCACTAAAAGCCCAATATTTCGTCGCCTAGTACCTTTAGTGACAAATTCTTCTTTTTAGTGACGAAATTCGTTTAGTCGCTATAGCTCCATCACTAAAAGTTTTAGCGGCAAAAATTTTCAACAAATTTCGTCGCTAAAGATCAAGGGAGTCAATACCATACCGGAGGCTGTACCGGTTTGGCCAGCGGTACGATATATTTTGGATATCGGTCAATACCGGTGTACTGTTTCGGATTTACCGCTATATATATATAGTTTTTAAAGCTCATATATATATATATATATTCACTCCACTGTATTGTCTGTTGACGGCTATCGTTGTGTTTTCTCCTAAATAATAGAAAATATAATGAGTGATCAAAATAATTAATTAATGAGGACAATAATCTTCTCGTGTGTAAATAATTCAAACTATAAAACATAAATAAATGGGAGGAAATATATTAGGCTTCAAGACATATGAAGTTGAGGTAATTAAATACATTTAGTAAGGCTAAACAAATATATTAGCGTGATTTGATAAATATATATTTGTTAATGCCCAAGTTAATATTCAACATTATTCAATGTTTCTCTGTGTTTAGAAGTTGGGTTTTCTCTCTAATTTCTTTTACACAGTAGAATTAGGTGTCCCTTCTACGAAAGTGCTTTTAGTATCCTGGGAGTAACATTGTTATTCCTCAGCTTGTTGGGTTTTTTTTGGGGGTTTGGGAAACAGTTTTGAGCAAGTGTGAGGATGGATGATTTGGCTAAATCGTGGAATCGGCTTACTCTTTTAGATAGAGAGGGGTCAGGTTGTTGTTTGCTTGATGATGATAGAATTGAGGATTTTCCATTGCTGCAAAGTTTTTAACAAAGCGAGCCATCAACATGGAGGTTATAGCTAAGACTTTTACCCCGCTATGGAGAGCCATAAATGGTTTCAAGATTCAGAATTTTGGTGACCATAAAATTCTTTTCACTTTTGACAACAGGGAGGATGTAAATAGAATTTTAGAAGGCGAACCATGGAGTTTTGACAAAAACCTGGTGGTAATGAGTCGATATGAGAATGAGTCCCCGCTGCAAGATATAAAATTTGAGAAGACAAAGCTATGGGTTCAGATTCATGGAATTCCGATTAAATATATGACAATTGAGGCAGCGAAGAAAAATTGTAGTGTATTGGGAGAGGTCTTCGTGTCGACTGATTCAAAAATATATGACGGTGGTCACTTCATACGTATACAGGTATCTATCGATCTGTCTTTGCCTTTGTGCCATGGAAGACTAATAATTGTAGGTGAAGGAAAGCATGTGTGGATCTCGTTCAAGTGTGAGAGGTTGCCAAATCTATGCTACTGGTGTGGGCGACTTACTCACGACGACAAAGACTGTGAGTTGTGGATTGACAGTGAGGGCATACTCACACCAAAACAACGTAAGTTTGGACCGCACTTCAGAGCACACCCTTTCGTTGCTACAAGAAAAAGTGCAATCATGGTCCCTGAGTTCTATGCCACGAAGAAGAAGATGAGTTCAAGTACATCGATAGACCGCGATTCATGCCGAAATTCAGGTTCAGGTAGAGGAAAAGCATCGGAGCAGTCACAAGGAGTAACAACTAGCAGTGAAGATAGAATTGAAGCAGAAAATATTTCCTCATTAATGCATAATGATGTGGGGGGGAGTTATTAGGGAGGATACGGCTTTCAAAAACCAATTTAATGGGGCAATCACTGAGGAATTAAAGGCTCCTAATGAAACCGAAACTATTTTAAAAGCAAGTAATGAGGAGATATGTTTGGCAAAGGAGTTTGGTGCGGCTAAACTATTGGGATCGAGAAAGAGAACTACCAAAAACCCGAGAGCACGTGACAACTTAAGTGATAAATCACAACTTAACAAGTCACGTGCTACTCCTGAAGCTAGGGTTCATGAACCAAAAGCTACTCGTGGAACTCCTACCTGGACCCGCAGAGAAAGAAACCAACTCAAGGACAACACAATAGCAAGTTCTCAACCTCCAGGGAAAAAAAGCGTAGCAGGATCAAAGGCAGATCACCCTCAATTGTTAACAAAAAGGTCTCAGGCTACTCTCAGTGAAGAAAACACACCTTTTGTAGTGGCGGGAGCTGATGTTCAACCTTGCCAACAACAATGAGTTGTTTAGAATGGAACCGTCGTGGGCTTGGGAACCTACGTACAGGGATGGAGCTCATTGAAATCATACGGGCAAAAGATCCCGCTGTGGTGTTTTTAGCTGAGACACTTACAGATGATGCAAGGCTAGAGTTTGGTCAAAGAAGTATTGGTTTTCACTACAACAAAATGTATTTTTAACGACGAAAATTTTCGTCACTAAAAGCCCAATATTTCGTCGCCTAGTACCTTTAGTGACGAATTCTTCTCTTTAGTGACGAAATTTGTTTAGTCGCTATAGCTCCATCACTAAAAGTTTTAGCGACAAAAACTTTCAACAAATTTCGTCGCTAAAGATTCGAGTTGTTTCAAAATAAAAACACTTTTAGCGACGAAATTATGTTTTCCTCATTAAAAATAGGCGAAAAGCACATTTTAGTCCCTACATTTTCAAGAGATTCTTATTTTAGTCCCTACATTTTATTTTTACCGCTTTTAGTCCCTATCCTGAAAAATGGTTCCATTTTGGTCCCTGCCGTTACATCATAAACAGATATTGCTGATGTGGCAAACGGCAGAATTAAAAAATATTAAAAATATTTTATTTTATTTTAAAATAAAATAAAATTTTAGTTATCAATAATTTTAAAATAAAAATATTAAAAATTTTAATTAAAAATAATTGTTCTTC